>NC_085141.1:231594908-231793395 GCF_024139115.2 Armigeres subalbatus | reverse complement strand
AGAAGTTACGTATTGCTGGTCTGGTCATTTACGAACTTCAAACGCAAAGAAACAATCTCACTTGTAGAAATGTCTCCGAGAAACGAAACTGGTAACACGTCAGGCGATAGAAGAGAGGTGTTTGCAAAGCACTTCAAAGGTGCGTTCAACATTTCAACTTCTACACATAATAAGATTCTAGAACCCTGTATAGCTTCCCCACGCAACGTTTGTGAGCTGAGAAATTTTAGCATAACCACCAACAGGTGGAGAATGCAATCCAGAAGTTGAAGTACTCTACTACTACTGGTAGTCATGGCGGAATCCTTCCTTGCGTCCTGATAAAGTGTTGAGGCACTAAAATGCATCGCTTGATGCTACTTTTCAATTTGCCTCTACAGCAGAGAGTGTAGCCACTCAAATGGAAACTGTCTGTATCGTGAAAAAGAGATTAACAAAATGTTTACATTAAGGACAATCCTCACGGAATCCAAATTTAAAAGTACTAGAGTTTTTAAGGGCACACCACTCAATACGGAAGCAACGCAAAACTGTTATTTTTATTATTTCAGCTTTTCTCCGTCGAAATAATAAAAAATGATATACAAATGCAAAAATGGTAACTTGAGTCAGAAACCTCGCAGTTAACAAATGTGGAAGTGCGTAATAAATATTCAGTGAGGCGACACTATCAATATCTCAGTAAGGATGTAATACCGATAGGAAAAACAAGAAGTGCTAACCTTCCACATGATTGGATTAAGAACAAAGCTTTATAACTGGATTCTGCCAGAGGTTGGTGAAACGCTTCAAACAATAAAAAATAATTTCCATGTCCCACAAACGGCCAAAGGACGTTTAAAACCAATGATAAACGTTCGCAATGAAGAAGCAAAGTGTACGACACTTCTGAGACTATCAATGGCAGCCGCTGGTCACCAACGCGGGCAGCGCCTAGTCGTTGGCCTATCGATATCCTTTCGGTCAGTTTGAAGAGCCCTCAGAACGACGTTCAATCGAGTTTAATGTGCTTGTCCTGTCCAGTTAGCCACCAGGCATAACGACTCGAAGGTTCGATAATAAATATGATAATTTAATGATTATTTTATGGCATGCAATTTGCATACTAACGAGGTAGTGGGTGGCGCGGTCTTCTTCTTCATTATCATTGTTATTATAATAACAACAAATTATTGCCGTCGCGTTGTTAATTATTGTTACCCATCATTGTTATGGTTGATTTTACTGATTGGAAAATTTTGGGGATCAGAAATCGTTATTATTCGACTGTGACATGGCATCGAATCAAACATATTAGGATTAACGCAAGCAATGTTTGAAAAGCATTGTAAGGAACCTGTAATCTGCTTCCTATTCATAACTTTATTAACCGTTGAGGACTCGCAATGTTGTAAAAAGAACAACACCGGCGATAAAAGCATGCTTTTTCTCACCGCAGGCGAGACTGCAAGAAAAAAAACATCGGTAACACATTCTTGTGTAATTATCCGGATGGAGGCCTGATGACTTATCCGGTACCAACCGCAGCAACTACAAGAATTAATTGCAGTATGGCGTGATTCTCTTGGCTAAGGTTGCATTCAAAATTAATTTAAAGTGCACCAACGATGCGCGGGTATTCACGAAAGTGTTGTTCACTTTATTGGTGTTGCTTCCGTCGTGAGCCTTTATAACTGTATTACGTGGTGACAAACGAACAAGGTGAGAAAGGTGAAAGGATTCCCACGAGTAGTTTAGGTGCCACACGAGAAGTTATTCATGCTCTAATGTTCTTTAACGAGTCGCTAGGAAAGGGGAGGAAGTGGCCTTGTTACGAGATCGTCAATTTCTTCCGTAATGTTCGTGTCGATGGCATAGTGTACCTGCCTCGCATATTTGCACGTTTGCCGTCTGCAACAGGGTGATTAGGTTCATATGTCAGTTCAATTCTGAAAATATTTTTTTTTCATGAGTTTGAAAATAAGCAATCAATAGTATATAGGAATTCTTTATCATGGTCCGATATTCATCCCATCAAAAACAAAGCAAAGGAAAGGAATTTGATTTTTCTAATTGATTTTTTCAGCAGTGAGCACGCATGTTGACAAAAGGAAGCGACGAAAATGATGCTGTATTTTTTGTTTGTTGGAGTGAAATGGATATCGGAACAGTTCCCCTACCAATCTACCAGTTCCCCGACGATCTTATTACCGCAACAAGAAGACGTATCGGATTTGACCGTTGTCAAGATTCACATCACAACCATGTGGTTGATGCCACTATTGAAAAGTGTAATAAAAATTTAACTGCATACTAGTTTCCCGTACAGGCAGAAATAGCTTGCGCTAGATCAGTTTTCATCCAATTCAGCTCAAATTTTCAGAGGACACTCAGAACATGAGAAGAATGTGGAAGGTCGTTTGGCCGAAATCTTTAATGAATCCCATCTGGTCGAAAGTTGTTTTGAAAGGGTCATTTGGCCGAAAGGGTCATTGAACACACAATGAACTTGGACGGTGGCTATTTTCCAGAGTTCCTAAAGTTTCTGCGCGAGCGTGATTCAGAGGTGAGGACATCGATCACGTAGTTTGTTATTGCTCGGATATATACTATTGGATACCCTTGTTGCCCGAAGTAAACAACCCTACAGGGAAGTAAAAGGTGTTTTTGGGGTTCGCGATGTGGAGTATATGCCTATCTATGCCTTCCTTTGCTTGTCTGACATAAAAGTCTAATACTTCTATTTTATTTTGTTCCGTGTACCATGAAGATTCGGCCATCCGGAAGATGTTTCTTGACGAATCACAACTCGGGAACGACGCTACGCTACACCGTTAATGACGTCGAATACCCGGATAAGCAGCTAAAATATCTCAAACCAAAGTCCCAGCCCCGTCCATCCTGAAATTACGCAATCTAATCTTGAGTTACCACGAGTCGCTTGGTCTATGTCCCTTTCCCCTTACTAACTGTTGATAATAATGATAAAGTTTGTAAATGTCATGAAGAGTCTCGGCTACGTTAAGTGTTATACACGCCTGAGCCCGTAAAATAAACGCAATAGATGAAAAATAATAAATTTGTAAGTTAAGTATGGCCTTTATATTTTTCAATACGACTGGTGAAACAAGTTTATCTAAAGTATCTATGTTAGGGACAAGGTTGCCCAAGGTTTTTTAACTGCGGTTTGGCCTCCCAAGACCAAGAAGAATACAGGTGTTTGGTTTGCAGGCTTTAGCCAGCTCAAGTTTATTCCTTAAGTCCTCTGACAGAATACAAGTTTCAAAGTGCTCGCGTTTTCAGGGCACACCACTCGATATGAAAGCACAACTGTCATTTTATTTTTCCGTAGTAAGCAGAATCAGCAAAAATGACAGTTGTTCGCCTCCGTATCAGTGGTGTAAACTTCTTCGATTCATCAGGAGTGACCTATCTTCACAACTGCCGGTTCGAAAATACTGAATAAGAATGGAATTCCCTAAGCGCTATTTATGTAATAAATTAATTCTATAATGTTCTATAAAATCGTAGTTGGCAATTGTTAGGTGTCGCTGTTTGTGGATGGTCACGTTATTTATTTTCGGTATCCATGGAAATTTGTGTTGCTAGTGTTTTTCGTCCTTGTCGTAACTATGGTTGCTGCAGGTTTGTTATGTTTATTCCGGAACAGTCGATTCGGCGCGAACAATCTATCTGAGTGCATTTTATTGCGCATTTTTTATTACGCAATTTTAAGCGCAATCATCATTTTATTGAGTAGTATATTTTACTATAATTTTGAGTAGTCCCGTTTTTAATGAAAATGAGTCGGATTCGATTCAATTTTGAGTAGTTCATTTTTAGCATATATTCTGATCGGTTCCTTCCTCTTAATTTGATTATTTGACTAATTTTATGTGCTATATATCTTATAGGGTAAACCGGGTGAGATGCACTTTGAAGTATGTATGTTTAATGGCTTATGTTTGAGGGCGGCAACTAGTCATAATGACAGCAAACAACATGGCTGGTCTAATTTTTTACACTTTATTTGAGTGATTTTTAAGTGGTTTAAAATTTGTTCTTAAGACAAAGTTCTGATTTTATGTTTATAAGTGGATATAGACAGTTAGAAGGTTTCAAATAAGAAGCTCTCGGCTTATGTTGTGAAATTATAAACTAAGTTTTGGAAGCATTCGTGGAAACTTTCCATTTTTGCAAGTATAGAAGTGGAAAAAGTATCCAAACTATTCTGCAATCTACTACAAATGACATGAAGGCTTCGCCCTTTGGCGGAAATGCCATTGTCATCTGCGACAAATATTTTGAACAACCCTGAGGTAAATCAGGTAAGTCAAGTGAAAATGTTATGCAACTGAATGTCAGAATAATAGATGCATGAGTACTAGAAAGCTAGTGGCGCTGTAGTTAGTAAACTATATTTTTCCAAATTATGCTAACCTATTTGTTGTATGTTTCTTGGAAGTGTTCCATTTCATCAACAACATTGTTTGACATTTATCGTACCGACAGTTAAAGTACTTTGGTTTCAGGGGCATTTTCGAGTCCCTGCGAAACGGACAGAGTGTTACGGCACCAATACAAATAATCAAGACCTCTTTTCACTATTATTGTCTTTTTCATTGATGACATGTTAGGAAATATAGGTTCAGAATAATCAAAAATAACTCAACATTACTTTAAAATAATCAATACCAAGATTCTTGAATTATTTAATCCAATAACTTAAATACGGCTCAGTTATGCCTAAAAATGTTAAGCCATCCAAATGAAACTGTTGTAGATATGCTCTCATTTTTAAACATATTTGGCGTAGAATAGTGTGAGAAATCAAATAAAATAATGTTCGCTTAGTATAAATATCAAAAATAGAAGTATAAATATTAAAATCGGTGGTTTATTCTAGCAAAAAAGTTTTCAAAAATAAATCCAAGCTGGCGGCCAATTTCAATATGGCTGCCTCCATTGTTATACTTTTTTTTATTATTTTATTTTTATTATATACATTGAGGCCACACTCTTCCTCTTTCCCACGATATGCTGACCTCTAAGATCAGTTGAAAAATGTTGGAGTTATGACAGTTTTGGTGAGAATTGATAAAAATCGGTTTAGTGTCATTTGGCCGAGTGCCGTTTGGCCGAAAAGGTCGTTGGGCCGAACGTCATTTGGCCAAATGCCGTTTGGCCGAATAGTTGGAATACGTTTCCTTATTAAGTTTGGGAAGTGAGTAGTGAGAAGTAAGAAGGGTTTGTAATGGGAAGCAAGAATTGAGAAGTTATAAGTGAGATAGCAAGTAGGAAGCTATATGAAGCAAGATTATCTCTGAATGAAAAATAAAAAATGAAGAAGGAAGGAGGAAGAAGAATCAAGGAAAAAGAAGGAAAAAGGAAGAAAGAAAAGAGAAAAAAAGAAAAGGGAAAAGAAAAAAGGAAAACAGAAGAAGAGAAAACAGAAGAAGGGAAAAGAGAAAAGGGAAAAAAAGATGGAAAACAGAAGAAGGAAGAAGGAAGAAGAAAGAAAGAAGAAGGAAGAAAGAAGAAGGAAGAAGGAAAAATGAGAAAGGAGAAAGACCGAAAAAGGAATAAGAACGAAGGAAGATATAAGAAAGAAAAAAGGATCAAGGAAGAAGGAAGAAGCAGGAAGAAAGAATAAAGAATAAAGAAGAAAGAAGAAAGAAGGAAGAATAAAGAAGGAAGAAGAAAGAAAGAAGAAGAAAAAACGAAGAAGAAAGAAGGAATTTCATGAATAATTTACGAGGGGTACATCTTTCTGAGGAATTTAACTTGGAACCGTCATATACTCTCCAAAAACTTTCGAATTAACATAAATTTTGGCATTTTGGAGAACCTCGTGCTAATAGTGGCCCGGTCTCAGCGAGAATTACTCATTTTAAATTTCAACAATATTCAAAAAAACAGGTCAACAAAAGCCAAAACATCCATAAATCGACCATTAACGGTGTTGGAACAAAAAAACATACACAGATATTACAGAACTTTTCAAAGATTCAACTGGGGTCATCACAAAAATAGTAAAAATAAATATAACCAAGGGTTTCGTGCTGCATTAATAAAAAATTAGAAGACAAATGTAAACAAACGTGATGATATGTGTAGATTCTAATTAGTCCCGTGGGATGAAAAAACTGGTGTGAATCTCCAAGTAGGTCAGAATTACGTAACCGTAAAGGGAATCAGTGCTTTCTAAAGCGTTTCGCAGAATGCTATGCGTTGCACGATTAGTCCCTGCTTCGCAAGCATTTCTAATTTCGAGGAAGTGATGCGGTTCAACGTGGTTCCGAAGCTGACGATTCCACTCCCGTGTGAAGGGTTTGAAACTAGCCAGTGGAATCTACCACACGACATCATAGTAGCAGATCCGCATTTATACCAATTGTCGAGCATCGACATGATCATCGGTGCCGAATACTACCTCGACCTTCTACATTCCAAAACACAGGTGTTTAGATGAATCGTGTCTTGTCGCACCTCTAGCAGGAGATGGAGACTCCACACATTCAGTAGCAGCACAGGTGCTGCGTAAAGACATGATCACGGGCGTCAACAGTCCAGAGGAAGGCAAGAAACTAGTCACAGAAATGGTTAGCCTGACGGACTTCGTTACTTAAATGGAACTCAAACTGTGAAGAAGTCCTAACGAAACTGTAGCCGCATCTTCGCGACAATCAAGAAGTATTCGAAATGGATCCTCCACCGCCGACCGCTACCGTCAAAACACTAGGCCTCGTCTGGTGTCCTTCCGCCGATGATTTCAGCTTCATTGTTCCAAACTGGAGTACGACAAAAGAGGTGACGAAGAGGACTGTTGTTTTCGATGCATCCAGAATGTTTGATCCATTGGGTTTGATTGGGCCGCAATCGTCGAAGCCAAGATTTTCAACCAAACGATGTGGAAACTACAAGTTAGTTGGGAAGATTTGCTTCCTGAAAACCTTCAAGCATTTTTGTTGGAGTATCGTAGGAACCTTGGTGCTTTGGAATCCATCAGCATTCTGCGATGGGTCAACTACAGTGAGGACTGTTCCTCAGTCGAATGCCACTACTGCGACGCTTTAGATAGCGCATACGGTGCTTGTTTGTACCTGCGATGTACCACTTCTGATGGTTCTGTTCGTGTTCATTATTGTGCTCAGTCTTGCGTCCTCAGTCATCTACCCAACCAAGCTACCCAATTGAAAATTTCGTCGTTTTTTTTGACTGATTCCAACATTGTTAAATTTTGCATTGCGTCGACTCCATCGCGATGGCAAAGTTTTGTCGCAAACAGGGTGTCCGGATAACACCTGACGAAAGGTGGTTAATGGAATCATATCGCAAAAAGCCAGCTGATGTTCTTTCGCATGGCATATCAGCCCCTCAATTGAAGTACCAATCACTTTGGTTTAACGGACCTGTTTGGTTGCGTCAAGAACGAAACTTCTGGCCCGTGACCGCTGAAGTTGCTGTTGAACAGCGAGATCTAGCTCCCCGCGAAGAACAAAAAATCGTAGCGCTACCGCTGCAAGCAATTTCGCCAAGTGAAATATTCTCGCTACGCTTGTCGCTGTCGTCGTTAGTTTGTTTTGGTAGCTTGGATTCGTCGTTTCCACCACAATGTGCAGAGTGTCAACCGGGTCGGATTAATCACCTCATAAGAATATGAAATGGGTACATCTAGTTCGTACTATCACAAAAGAAAGCTTTTCGCAAGAGATAGCAAATCTGTTCAGTGCGACTCAAATTAAAGATTCTTCAGCAATATCGCCACTGAATCTCACGCTGCAAGGTGGAATACTTCGCGTTAGTGGCCGGCTCCGGAACGCTGCTGTATCCGAGAATCGGAAGCATCCAATGATCATCAACCATCGTCATCCTCTCGCTTCGCTGGTAATCCGCCACTATCATTTGAAGATGCTTCACTCCAGACAACAGGTTGTCATTGCTAGCACCAGAGAAAGGTTATGGATCCCGAACATACGTAAACTGGTACAAAAGGTCTTGCATGGATGTTTCATTAGCTTCCGTATCAAACCCATGTGCAATTAATGGCAGAACTCCCGTCGGAAAGGTGAACCCGCTCTCCCATACCAGAAGGTTGGTGTGGACTATATGGACCTTTCTTGGTGTCCTACCGCAGCGTCGTCCTCCCGTGAAATGCTGCGTTGCTGTATTTGTGCCTCGTTGTGAAGGCAATCCACGTCGGAAGCTTGCAAGATCTCACCACAGGCATTCCTCGCGGCACGCAAACGTTTCTCTGCTCGTCGAGGCCGTCGGCCTTGATAATGTGTGGCTCTAATGCTAAGAACTTCGTGGAATGCTTGAACTTCGACGACGTCGAAGTCAAGTACGAGACACTGAAGACGGCCTTACTGTTGAGGTCGAAATACGTATCTGTCAAAGATACAATTAAGTGGTGGAATTCAATGGGATGGTATAAACTCGTCTTATGACAAGTGTTCGACGACTGTTAAATCTTTTCGAGCAGGAGCAGTTTCAGAACTCTGTGGCACACACCCGATTCAAATCACTCAGAGACTGAGTGAAATTGTATTGCAGTCTCTTTTTTTTTTCTCACGAAGTTACTCAATTTTCGTAAAAAGTGGAACTACTCAAAATTTGAGTCCGTTATGCCTAACGTCCATTATGCCTAACATTCTTATGCCTAGCGTACTTATGCCTAACGTCGCGAACCCTATTGGAACAATGGTGCTATTGATGGACGAGCTATTGATCGACGAGCGAAATGGAACCTCGGTCGAGTCACCGAAGTGTTCCGAGGCTCTGATGACAACATACGCGTGGTAGACGTGCATACTAGCAGTGGGGTATACCGTAGAGCAATCTCGAAGATTTGCGTACATCCGATAAGGGACAACGCAAACTCTTCCAAAGATGAGGCATAATTCGCCTCCATCTCCGCATTCCACCGTTGTTCTGCGGTCCCAGGTCCCAGGGCACTGCTAATCTGAAGCCAAGTCGTCATCAGTCTATTGATCCCTTTGAAGTCCAGCGTTCGAGATACAAGCAATCTTGCAAAGTGCAAGCAATTGCAAAACATATTCATGCAAAGCTGGGCCAAGGTGAATCCTCCATGGCGCGATGATATGGATGATTTCCTCGGAAAGGAGATAGTATAATTGACATAATCGATGGTAAAGTAATTGGGGAGTCCAAAGGGGAGTTCTACTTGGGAATATGAACGAAAATTTGCCAACAACGATCCTATTACTTCCACTAATTAATTTTTAGGTAACAAACATATACGCTTTTCGTCCTCCTCTTGAGGACCTCTTCAGTCGATAACAAAACACTGAAGAAGTCCTCAAGTGGAGGACAAAATAGGTATCTGTTTGATACCTAAAAGTTAATTTGTGGAAGTAAAAGGAAGAAAATAGTCGATGTTAGATTAAGAGAATACATTGTTCTTATGTTGGGATGTTCAAAAACGTCCTAGACGTTCAGAATCTGTAATTTGTACAGAACTATTCACTTGAAACGACTTTTTTCTCTTTTTTTATTTCCAACACTGTATACTGAAATAATGATTATGGTTTTCATCATACATTGAATTAGTATGATTATATTGTTATAAATATTACGCATACACAAATAATATATAAATAAAATTGGTATTAAAAATATTTAGTATACAAGTGATATCTTCTGCATACATAAAAATGAATTTCTGTCTGTCTGAACCTTATAGGCTCGGAAACTCGGTTCAGTAGTCGGCATGAAAATTTGTATACAGAAGTTTTTGGGGCCAGGGAAGGTTCTTAAGATGGTTTGAGGCTCCCTCCTTTGGAAAGGGGTGCTCCCATACAAATGATACACCAATTTCTTCATAACTCGATAACTAATCAGAGTATAAATTGATTTCAGGCGAAACGAAGTTCTTCGGGTCTGCTAGTAATGAATATATTCTTTATAATTAACAGAATAAATTCAGAGTGTTTAATCAATATGAACATAAGTTATTCTTCCCAAGCATGAAAAACACACAACTGTCAAAACGTATTGATTTATTGTTGACAAACATTGGGTATGCAACAACAAAGAAGGAACAAACTTATGAAAGCTGCACCTGAACTTTTAGCGTAGCATAAACAAGTTTTAAAAAATGTAATTAAATAGAAAGCCCAATGACAGGCAATCCATAGTCACCCTGTAAGGAAACACGACCGCATAGGGGGAATTAAAAATGCCATTGCACTGGAAAATTCCGTCAGCCGAGTTCATTCTTTCCCTTTTTGGTGTGTCGTGCTCGGATAGGGCTTGGTGGATATTTCTAGAGTGCATTGAGAATTATTGGTCCTGTGTGCTTCCGTAGATTCAAATTTCAAGATTACTTGTTGAGTATGTGGAGCTCTAAAAGTTACTAAACAACAAAAAAAATTAACTCATAATGCCACTACTTGATAGTCAAATCAGTTCTATTAATCACAAACTGAATAGTAACAGTTTGTGATTAATAGGAAACAATTGACTATCAAATAGTAACGGAAAGCTCAAACTAAGCGAAACGAATTGTATTTCGACGAAAATACCTTCTACATATCTATTCCCAAAGCGTACTAGTTTTTGTTGTTGTTGATGAAAGCGCTGAATGATGGCATGGCTTGAAGCCGGAAGTGAGGTCTCCCGAACCATATGCAATTATCAACAGGCGATCGAGCATGTTAGGCACGCGTGTGCATGGTGTTCCCTGTTTAAATTAAAATTCCATAATGGTCTTTAGCTTTACTTCACTGCGAATGAATTATTACTGACATACCATTAGATGGCATGGCGTCTCGGTATACGGGCTTCCTCCCTGGTTTATTCGATCGAAATGTGTATTAATCGGGAGGGTGACTGAATGGTTTTATAATGAACACTACTCGCAGGAACGTGATCGGAGTGGCTTATGTCGTTTTGGTTCCCTAACCTCCGTCAGCGGAGTTGCGTGCTTCCTGATGCGTGGTAAAGTTGATTGGCGCATGGGTTTGTTTCAGCAGCTTTTTATCGGAAGTGATCAGAAACGGGTGGACGCACAACTGTTGTGAGCGTGTGCTGCTGATTGCAGGCATGCCTTACGATTTGACAATCTTCCGCATTCGGAAGTGTAATTTTATGGTGCGAGTATCATTGTTGTAACACTTTTCACGCCTCAATGCTTTGGGATATTAATTAGACGTTAGACAAATGATTTTATGCAAGATTAAATATATACATATTTTGATATTCGCATTATAATTGTATGCAAATTATTTAATCCCACTTGAATCTTGATTGGTGATTGATTTTTTAACACACGCAAACCGGTTTACTGAAAGTTGACTCTGTATCCAGGAAAGTAGACAAGTTAATGCAATGTTTGATCGTGGTAAGATCTTGGTTGGTCAACTCGATTCGTCAAACGTGTCTAACTTCAAGCGCCACAACCTACAATGGATCAACGAAATTACCCCAGACAGGATAGGAAAAAAGACACACTCAGACAGACATAATATCAATTTGTCGAGTTGAGTCGATTGATATATTCCACTATCCAAAACTCGACTTTGAAATGAATTGTATAGCCACTACATTACACACTTGGTGTGCGAGAAAATCTTTATACATGTTGCTTTGTGCAGAGTATACAAAAATGTATGATAGAATGAGAGAAAATGTTAAAAATGACTTTGCTTTATATTTATAGCATTGTTGTTCTTCGTACTTCATACTAAGTACATAAATTCGAAGAACCTCTCCTTATCGATTTTTTCTTTATACGCTTTTCTTCCGACAGTATCAATCGTTTAATTAACCAAATTTCATGCTCCTCAGATTTCTATCGATTTGATACATCAATCACCAACTGGAAGCATACATAATTCCTAACTCGAACGATAAAAATGAGCGTGCTCCAAGTAGATATATCCTCCAACGCGAGCAACCGCTCCGTGAGCCGAGATTGATTAACTGAAATGAATAGAGCATATTTTTGGAACATGGGGAGTACTCCTTGCATGCGAAATTTATTGCTTCATAAATTCGGCACGTTTATCTGATCATTTAACGAGTCCTTTTTTGCTGTCACTTTGGCGCTGAGTGAACGCTTCGGCTGATGTGGTCGGGCTAACAAAGGGAAAAGCGACCACGTGCGCCGTAGAAATGCCGCCAGCTCTATTCCGTCCATTGAAAAGTTCTCGCGTTTCACGAACGCAAAATTGTGATAATTGAATGGTGGCAATTTATTAGGATTAGCGTCGGTGCTCGTAGCAGAAAGCCCTGGAAATAAATTCAATGGAAAAAACGCCTAGACTACTCGCCGCATTTCCTGAGCCCACTGACTGTCGGGCTTCGCTGGAGGAAAACTGAGGAGCTTTGATAAATGACGAGCTTTTCAGCGCCTTTTATTTTACAGTGCCTTAAGAGTGTTCGACGACGCAACCGTCGTCGGTTGTTTCCAGCGTATTGTAACAAGTCTGTAATCGCACTTGTCATGATGATGTTCACATAAACATGACTTGAATAGAAGAGTTACGGATTTCGCCATGAACAATGTGCTTGGCATTTTTAATATTCGCTTTTTATATTCGTAATGGATTTGCTTTCAAGTTTTATTAAGTTATCTCGATATTAAATAATAGTCTTAGACTATTATTTGTAATATTGCTTAATTCAACAAAATCTAAAGAAATACGTTTTAAATCGGTTAAAAAGACAAAATAAATTAATAGTAAGGCAGGCTGATTTAACAAAAAACATGATATTACAACACAATGTAATATATTGTCGATCACTTAACACACTCCTATTTATTTACTGAACTTTTAGACCCAAGTATAAAGAAGTTGGAAAGGTTACTCAGTATTAAAGGCTGAAGCTTAAGTGAGTCGAAGGTCAAGAAGTCGAAGATCAAAATTCGAGAAAGTCAAGAAGTCAATAGCAGCCCAAATGGCAGGGCGAATTAATATGACAGCAGCTTCTCCCATGGGTGCGTGTGCACTACAGAGTCTTGACCGGAAGAGGCCAGGTCATGGCTTTCTTTGATCGACACGCTTTGAATTATTAATGTATAATCACACGCTGATGGTAATATACTCAAAACCCTCATTTCCCTTCTTCTCTCATAAAAAAAGCAAAAAAAAATCCTCTAGCATAGAAGACGCATTAATTTGCTTTTAAGTTGAAGATGAACATGTTGCTTTTGAGAAACAAAGAGTAGTTTCCTTTGGCTTGGACTCCAAAATAAACATAACGAAGTATTCACAAGTCAATAGGTTGTATCATTTAAATGTTATTGAGAATTAAATTGGTAATTAGTCTCACAAAAAAACATTTTATCTTATGACAATAATCTAAATATCTTATACCGTCCATTGATCCAACCATCAAGCTTCATATCATAAGTAATACCAGCAAATGACCTTCAACATATCGATGTTGAACACTTTACTAACAACCGCACTTAGAAACATGCAATGTTCCCAAACAGTTGTACGCAGCTCCCAGAGAGGTCGTGAAACGATCAATGATAAGGTTGCGAAAGACAGAATCTTGATTCATTCTTTTGTCCCTATTTTATCCACGAAATATATCTACAGCCGATTGAATTTGGATCTATGTAGTGAATGGAGAACAATAAATTTTGAGATTTTGTCAAATACAATGAAATCCAATCAAATGCAATTCTAATCCAAATCTAAATCAAATCCAATCCAAATCCAGTCCAAATCCAATCCAACCAAAATCTAAATTCAAATCAATCCATATCCAATTTCAAATCCGTTCAATCAAACCCAACAAATCTAATCCAAATCCTATCTAAATCCGTTGAATTCCAAATCATTTCCTATCCATTTATTAATACAATGATAATGATGGGATATATGGAAGCTTGAGTTCAAAATAAGTTTATTCAATCTAACGCGAACTTGTTTTATCCAAATTCTAAAAGCCAATGAGGGAGGGCCGCAAAATATGCAGTTCTGCTAGGTGGGTCGCATGTATAAGTAGATTTGAACATCAAGGCCTGCGATATAATGTTATCTAAAATTTCGCAGAGATATCATACCTAAATGAGATAGCAGAAAAGAATATACATAAATTTTAGACTTATGTTAACAAGTACTAATAAGCCAATAACTCCAAACTTATGACTTTGTGAATGCTGGCAACACGGCGCAAAACGTTTTTTGACGCTTCATGAATGTTGGATATCATCCTTGCAGGTAATTCCGCTACGACTGCTAAGTCCAGTAAATTCCAAAATAAACTTCAGAAGATAATATATTCTAAGCCAACTTCACCAAAATAGGCTGACGTGACCATCACGACCACCGTGTTGTTAACAGGACAGTCCGTTTTAAGATCTTTTTGGCCAGGTGTCCCGTCGTCAATCACATAAAAAATCCCTCACTTTGTCCCGTTTTTTCATTGAGTTGTACGTATTGGTCCTACATAGAAAGTTTTTTTTCGTCCTTATTAGAGAGACTGGCTAAGCTGGCTAATCTCTCAACAAAGAAAGTGGACGAAACCTATAAAAAGTGTGAGATATTCACCCTTATTCTTGTTTACGTTCGTATCGGGGTTTCGAACGAACGTCTCGATTCGAACAGAGTTCGAAAATGGTATTCCGTTTTCGAACGAATGTTGAAATCGAATGTATTGATACGTATGCGAAAAGTGTTGCCCTATCTACAAAGGAAATTCGCAACATTTTCTAAGCTGTCAGGAAATAGCCAAAAACAAAACAAAGATTCTCGGTCTCGTCAGGTCGTCAGTTTTACTTTTCACGATTAATCGCGATAAAATAGTAGGCCAAAGGTAGTCGTTAGAAATGCTTCAAAATCGGAAGGATTATCCAACTGCCATGGCGAAGGATACATGCATGCAGCAGGTATATCCATTAACAGGACCGAAAACCTACGACAAAATCGAAACATCTTGCAGCGGGAACCCTCGCATATATAGGAAGTTTCAATGGAAAAATGTTCCCGTTATTTGAAGAATTAGTTGCAATTTTACAGAATCTCTGACGATGGCATTGCGTTGTTTTGGTTTCAACATTTAGCTATTTCCAGAAACTGGCAACTGGCTAAATAATCATTGTGCGCTCGGCAGGATTCCCTGCTTCCGGTGCTGTGAGGATTATCTTCCCTCAACGTTTCATCAAACTACGTGATACTTCTAAAGTGATATACATCAGGATACGAACGTATGTAAACAAATTAAGTGATGAAAACAAGTACTTAAATAAAAACATAAATGAAAACCCAACAACTTTATATACTCATTAAAATCCGTTAACTTCCACGAGTTGTACACAGAGGTCCCACCATGGATCCCATGTACCCAATGCAGTATACCGTAGCTCTGAGAATTGAGGTTTTAGGATGAAACTTTTTATTAAAGATGAAAAAGATTTCTACATTTGCAAGGATGCTTTTCAAAGACTTCCTTACAAAGCTTATCTATGATTGTCAATAGCAAGAAATTCGATATTGAAAATATAAATGAAAAAAATCTTTAAGCAATCGACAAGAATATGCCTTCTTAGAAGACCTCACAATGTTTTAAGATTTTCTCTGAAAATTTTATCAGCAACTGCAGTACCGCATTAAAATGTGGCCATTGTATCGAGAATCCGCTACCACCAAATGGAGCAAAGAATCTCTTTCGTATGGATTGGTTGGCGTTATACATTGAGATATAGCATTTCTGGATCCAGTTGCTGCCTCAGAAACAATCTGAAGATTATACCACCAGATATTTTCCAGAAATTCGTCAAGTTAATCCTTCAGGAATCCATCATAAGGATCACCAAAAAAATCCCTGTTGTCCCACTAGGTTTTCTTCCCAGGAAGAATTCCTGGATGGAACTCAAGAGGTAGTTCGTTCAGAAGCTCCTGGGTGAATTCCAGGAGGGATTTCTGGAAAAATCATGTGGAGGAGTTCCTGGATAAATTTCCTAAGGAATTCCTGGATAATTTTCAGGAGGAATTTCTGAGTGAATTACGGGCAGAAAACCTGGAGGAACTCCAGGTGGGATTCTTTCGAGGGAACTATAGAAAAGAACATCACGAGGATTTCTTGGATGATCACACCCAGATGAGTAGGTAGACTGAGGACATATTCCTCCGGAAGTTCCTCTGTAATTCCTCCGAGATTTTTTCTGCAAATTCCTCCGGGAATTCCTTCGGAAGTTCCACTGAGGAATACCTCCGAAAGTTCCTCCAGGAATAGTTTTTGGAAGTCCCTCCAGGCATTCATCTGGTAGTTCCTCCAGGAAATTCTTCCAAAGTACCTCAGGAACTCCTTTTGCTTAAGTTCCTTCAGAATTCCTCCAAGCTGCTCCTTGGAACTTCCTCCAGGAATTTCTCCGAGCTCCTTTAGAAATTCCTCGGAAGATCATTCAGAATTTCTCCGGGAGTTTCCTAGGAGTTCCATCAGAAATTTCTCCAGGTTCCTTCAATAATTCCTCCAGAAATTCCTCCTGGAGTGCATTCTGGAATTCCTCCACCAAGTTCCTCCAGGAATTTTTTCTTTGAGAGTTCCTCCAGGAAATTTTTTACAGAAGTTCCTCCAGGAATTCCTCTGGAAGTTTATCCCCATGCAATTCCTCCAAAATTTCTCTCTCAGTTCTTCTCAGGAATTTCTCCGGAAGTTCCTTCAGGAATACTTCGGATGTTCCTCAGAGGAATACTTTCGGAGAGATCTTCTAAAATTCCTCAAATAGTTCCTTCAGGAAATTCGGGAGTTTATCTAGAAATTCCTCCAGGAATTCTTCAGGAAGTTTCTTCAGGAATACCTTCGAAAGTTCTTCCATGAATAGCTTCGGAAGTTCCTCCAGGCATTCCTGCAGCAGTTTTTTCAGAAATCTCAAGAGGCATTATGGAGGAACTACAGGAGAGAATTTGTGGAGCAACTTACAATGACGGAATTTCTGGAAGAACTCCTGGAGAAGCTTCTGGGAGGAGAAACACTGTAGAAACTTCTGGTGGAACTCTTAGGAGGAACATCTGGACGAAAGCTTAGTTAAACTCCTTGAGGAATTCCAGTGAAATTCTTGAAAAACTCTAGGAGGATATTCTTACGGATGAACTTCAGGAGGAAATTTTTTGGTGTAACTTCTGGAGAAATTTCTATAGGAATTATCGGAGGAACTCCAGTAGAATTCCTGGAGAAACTCCCAAGAAGAAATTCCTGAGGAAACCCTAGGAGGAAACTCCAAGAGAAATTTCTGGTGAAAGCTCCTACAGGAACTACAAGAAGGAATTTGTGATGGAGCTTCTGATTGGAAATTCCTGGAGAAACTTCAGGAGAAATTTGAAGGAACTCCAGGAGGAACCACAAAAGAAACTCCTGGAGGAACCTCTGAAGAAACTTTTGTAGGAACTCCATGAGAAAAGCCTGGTGGAACTCCAAGAGGAACTCCAATAGCGATTCCTGGAGAAACGCAAGTAGACATTCCTAAGAAAACTCCAGAATTAAAAAAAACTTCCAAAAATGTCCATGAAAATTCCCGGAACAACTTCAGGAAAAGTTCTCAGAAAAACTTCAGACGCAATTTTCCAGAAATTCTTGCTGAAACTCTAAGAAAAATTACTGGAGGAACTCGTAGAGAATTTCCTGGAAGTAACTTGCCGTGAAATCCCTGGAGGAATTCCTACCAGCAACTTCAGGAAATTAATGGAACTTCCAGGGAATTCCTTGATGAACTTCCGGAGGAATTCCTTGAAGAGCTTCCGGAGGATTTCCTGGAGAAACTTCCAGAGGAATTCTTTAAGGAACTTTCGGAGAAATTTCTTAAGGAACTTCCGGAAGAATTCCTTGGAGAATATTTCGGGAGGAAGGAACTTCCGGAAGAATTCCTTGGAGAATATTTCGGGAGGAAGGAACTTCAGGAGAAATTCCTTGAAAAGCTTCCGGAGGAATTCCTTGAGGAACTTCCGAAAGAACTTCATGGAGGAACTTCCGAATGAATTCCTGGAAAACTTTGCGGAGGAATTCCCTGAAGATTTTCTTGAGGAACTTCTGGGGAATTCCTGAAGAAATTTCTGTTGGAACTTGTGAAGGAATTTGCGGAGAAATTCTTTGAGGAACTTCCGGAGGAATTCTGAGAGTACTTCATAGAAATTCCTGAAACTTGCACGCAATTCCTTGAGGAACTTCCGGAGGAATTCCTTGAGGAATTTCGGAGAATTCCTTGAGGAATTTCGGAGGAATTTCGGAGGAATTCCTTGTGGAACTTCAGGAGGAATTCCTTGAGGAACTTCCGAAGGAATTCCTTGAGGAACTTCGAAGGAATTCTATGAGGAACTTCAAAGGAATTCCTTGAGAAACTTCCGAAGGAATTCCTTGAGGAACTTCCAGAAGGAATTCCTTGAGATCTTCAGATGAATTCCTTGAGGAACTTCGAATGATTTTTGAGGAACTTCCCTAGGAATTCCTTGAGGAATTCCCGGAGGATTTCTTTGAGGAACTTCCGGAGGATTTCCTTGAGGAACTTCGGGAAGAATACTTTGGGGAAAAAACTTTCGGTATAATATTTTAAAGAACTTCCAGGAATTCCTGGAGGAACTTTTGGGGGATTTTTTTTTAAAGAACTTTCGGAGGAACTCCGGAAGGAACTTCAGGAGGAATTCCTTGAAGAGCTTCCGGAGGAATTCCTGGAGGAACTTCCGAAGGAATTCCTGGAAGACTTTCCGGAGGAATTCCCTAAAGATTTTCTTGAGGGAACTGAATGGACCTTCGGAGAAGTTTTTAAGGAACTTCCAGGGCAATTCCTGAAGGAACAACCGGAGGAGTTCATGAAGGAACATGCTGAGAATTCTGAAGAAACATCTGGAGCAAACTATGGAGGAATTTCTTGAGTAACTTCCGGAGGAATTCTTTTAGGAACTTCGGAGTTATTCCTTGAGGAACTTCCGGAGGAATTCCTCGAGGAACTTCAGAGGAATTCCTTGAGGAACGTCCGGAGGAATTCCTTGAGAAATTCCCGGAGGATTTCTTTGAGGAACTTCCGGAGGATTTCCTTGAGGAACTTCCGGAGCAATTCCTGGCAGAACTTCTGGAGGAATCCATGAAAAACTTCGAGGAATCCATGAAAAACTTCCGGAAGAATTCCTTGGAAGTAACTTACGGAGGGATTTCTTGGGGAACTTCGGAGGAATGCCTTGAAGAATTTCTGGAGAAACTCTGAAGGATATTCTGAAAGAGCTTTCGAGGGAATACTACTTCCGGAGGAAGTCCTGAATGCACCCTCGGAGGATTGTTTAAGGAACTTTCGGAACAATTCCTGAAGCAACATCCTGAGGAATTCCAGAAGGAACATACGGAGAAATTCCTGAAGGAACATCCGGAGCAACTTCCGGAGTAATTCCTTGAGAAACTACTGGAGGAATTCCTTTAAGAATTTTTGGAGGAATTCTTTAAAAACTGCCTGAGGAAATCCTGAAGGAACTTTCGAAGGCATTACTGAAGGAACTTCTAGAGGAGTTACTGAAGGAACTTTCGAGGGAATTCCTGAAGGCACTTCCGGAGTAATTCCTGAAGGAAAAAGAAAAACTTTTGGATTTGCTTCCAGGAGGAACTCTAGTAAAATTGCCTGAAGGAACTTCCAGGACAAATTCAATGCTAACTCAAGTACGAATCGCTTGAAAACTCAAGGACGAATTTCTGAAGAAGAAATTTTGGGAGGAATTTCTTAAGGAATTCTCAGGAGAAAAAGTCGAAAGAATTTCTGGAGGGAGTTCTTGGAGGAATTGCTTGAGGAATTCCGGAAGAATTTCGGAAGGAATTTCTGGATGTATTTCAGGTAATTTCTGAAGAAATTTCCGAAGGAATTCAGGAGTAAATACTATACACATTTCAGGGAGGAATTCATGGAAATTTCTGAATGAATGTCCAGATGAATTCCTAAAGAAATTCCTGGAGTAAATCCTATAGTAATTTTAGGAGGAACTCATGGAAGAAAAATTCCTCCAGGAATGCTTCAAAAAATCCTCAGGGATACCTCCGGAAATTCCTCAAGAAATGTCTGCAGAACTTCCATTGAAAGCTCCTCCAGGAATTCGTCCAAAAGTTTCTCCAGCAATTCCTCTGGAATTCACAACTCACACTAGAAATTCCTTCGGAAATTTCTTCAGGATATTCATCGTACAATCACTCCAGGAATTCCATCGGTAGATCCTCCAGGAGTTCATCAGAAGTGCCTCCAGGAATTCGTCCGGGAAATTTCCTAAAGGAATTCTTCGGTAGTTTTCAAGGAATTCCTACGGAAGTTTCACCAGAAATTCCTCCAGTAGCTCTTCAAGAATTCCTTTTAAAGATCTTTTAGGAATTCTTTCGGAAGTTTCTCCCGAAATTCCTTGAGAGATTTCTCCTGAAGTTTCACCAGGATTTTTTTCCGGAAGTTCCTTCAGGATTTCTTCCATGCATTTCTCTGAACGTTCATCCAGAAACTTATTTGGAAGATTCTTCAGGAATTTTTCCGGAAGGTCCTACAGAATCTCCTCGGAAGTTCATCCAGGAATTTCGTCGGAAGTTCTTCAAAATTCCTCCAGAAGTTACTCTAGGAATTCTTGAGAAAATCGCTAAAGTATTACTTTAGAAATTCGCTCGGGAATTTCTAAAAAAATTAATGTTTAATCATTTATGCTGCTTTACAAATTCATTGCAGCATTCAAAATTTTAATTCATTTATGCAGCATTCAAAAGTTCATAAAAAATCATTCAAAAAAATTCAAACGCATCAGTCAAATTCACTTAAAATGACTCTGAAAACGCCCTTATTGTTGAGGTCATAATGTGTATCTGTAAAGTTGCAATCAGTTAATGAAATTTTATGATAATTTTCGTCGCCAGGAACATCCATTTGAACCATTTCAACCGACATGGAAAAGTTGAAACAGAATCGTAATGAATCGTTTCGTGTCAATTCGCGAGGTCAGAGCGTCGAATTGAAAGTAGTCAAAAATGTCCATTCGAACGAAAACGGGAATAGGGCAAACACTCGAACGAATGATGTTCGAAAAATCGAATGGTTAGAATTGGTTCGAACGAAAACGAGAATGCGAACTGTTGATACGTTCTAACGTATCCGATACGAACGTAAACAAGAATGAGGGTGATTATGTTATTCGTGTTGCTTTTAAAATAATGCTATCTATGCCGTTCTGTATTTTCCATAGATCGACTTTTCTTAAGGTTTTTAACAGTTAATGACAACAGGTGCTTCTCCGAAAGATTTTTAACACAATCAATGATTTTATCTGCTTATTTCGGAGGCATTAAAATTTAGCCAATTTCATCAGTGGATTGTACGGAACTAGTAACTTGGTAAACAAGTATTTCCTTAAAATCAGGTCACGCCTCAACGTCAATAAAATAAGGCGCAGGAACAGACATTCTTATTCTCAGATTAAGTTTATTTTACATTATTCTGTTTTGAATCTTCCGAATTAGGTACTGTTGGTCAATCATTTGATTTTTTTCGAATCATTTAAAGTCTTTCTGAATAATTCTGATTATTTCGAAATCATCCATTGTAAAAACGACAGCATGAAAAAAATAATTTATAATAAATCAACTGAACAAAATCGAGTAAGACAGTTTCAAACCAAGGGAAAATTTGGTCGGCTTAAAGGCTAGATCTAAGGTCCCCACGAAGCACCGAAGACGACCCCACTGTTGAGGTCGAAACACGCATCTGTCAAGGTACAATTAAGTGGTGGAACTAAATGGGATTGTACAAACTCGTCTTATGACGAGTGAAGACATTCCACTAAAAAGCACAAAATAATTTTCTTAACGAGATTTATTGGATTCCGTTATGAAAAATTAGAAATTCGGCTCGATTTAAAATACAATCCGGGGAAATCTCCGATAGTCCGAGCTATTAACCATGATATAAATTGGCCTGGATTTATTGCTTTCCGTGACGAAATTGCAGGAGTCCCGCTTATTTGGGAGAACATGGGAACAAAATCAAAAACAAACAAACAAAAACAAAACAAAAGTAGATTAAAATAAAATTAAAAAATTCCCCATTTTTTATATTGAAAGATGCGTAATTTTCTATTCCTTCGTGTTTTTGTCTGCTTCCCATTGAAAAGTGAAATATTTGTAGTTTAGTACTTTTCCACAACTAACTTAATACCACTACTGTGTTAATACAACTGTGTTGATACAATAGAAAGTTATGGTGGCGAATGATTCACTCTTAAATATTTCTAATTTCTTACAAGGAAAATAAAAATTAAACCCATAATTTTTGAAATTTTCGCAGCTCTTGAATTTTACCGCAAGGTTTTCTGACATGACTCGTGTTGCAAGCGCGTTTGTCCCGTTTTTCATCTAAATGATCTGGTCAGCCTACTTCCAAACAACTTTGTAGCATACGATAGATCTCAGTAGTCTCCCAAGCTTTGTGATTTTTCGCACCACAATCCATTTTCCAGCGGTCTTCCAGACGCGCTTTGTGATTTTCCACAATCCATTTTCCAGCAGTTTTCCAGACGCGCTTTGTGATTTTTCGAATCACAATTCATTTTCAGTGGTCTTCCAGACACGCTATGTGATTTTCTAAGCACAATCCATTTTTCCAGCAGTATTCCAGACGCTGTCATTTTTTAAACCACAAACCATTTTCTAGCGGTCTTCCAGACATGCTTTTTTGATTTTTCAAACCACAATACATTTTCCAGCGGTCTTCTAGACGCGCTTGTGATTTTTCAAACCACAATCCGTTTTCCAGCGATCTTCCAGACGCGCTTCTCCTATTTTCCAGCTGTCTTCCAAACGTGCTTTGTGATTTTCCAAACCACAATCCATTTTCCAGCGTTCTCCAGACGCGCTTTTTAGCAAAACAAACCCATTGCCATGTGTTTTTTTATCATCGAATATTTTAACACATTAGCACATTAACAATTGAATTCAACTCACCTTTTGAAATCAGCGTCAAGATCCAAGAAATAACCTGACAGGATCGCCAAAATCTGTGGCCCCTAATTGGCCGGAGCGAATTGTTATGACAGCAGCTCTCCGTGGGTGCGTGTGCACGCCACGGAGGTCTGACCAGAAGAGGCCGAGTCATGGCTTGCTGCGCACTGATCGACACGCTGAGGTGTTAATGTGTAATATACTCAAACCCCACAATAAGGTCGAAGGTCGAAGAAAATTACGCAGAATGTCGAGTGTTAATCAATCATTCTTTTGCACGTTTATGTTTATTAATGTTTTACCTGATAATATTTCATTGTTAAATTTATCCTTATTTTAATTATAGGCTTTTCTGTCAAGTTTCGCAAATTTATATTTATTTGTGTAATCTTATTTTCATTGTAGATGTTTTTCCTTACTTTATTCATAACATTGTCTTTCGATTTCGCATTTTTAAACCGCATATGAAATACCAATAAAACCTGATAACATTTCATTCTAAAATTTCCCTTTTGTTTTGTTTCTGTTTCCCTCGAGTTAGCTGACCCTCGTGATACCATGATAGTCATGGGCGATTACAACCTTCCTAATTTGGCCTAGGAATTCGATGATGAAGTACATGGGTTTCTGCCTCTCAACGCCTCGTCGGAATAAGAACTTACGGTAGTTGAGTCTTTACTAGCCACAGGACTGCAGCAAATCAATGATTTGGTTAATGCGAATAGTAGACTTCTCGATTTAGTTTTTCGACAGTGATTCTGATCGAATTGAACTGTTTAAATCACCTGCTGTCATTTTGAAAGTCGATCTTTACCACAAGCCATTTGTTTTGACGCTCGAATGTTCCTCTGAAGACTTTGCAACTCCCACAGTCGAAGGTTCAGCTGCACGGAACGAATATAACTTCGCACGATGTGACTTTGATGTAATCAACGCTAGATTAAGGTGAAGGTGAGTTGAGTACCAAAACAAAGCTTTGAAGTACTGGTGTCGTATTTATAGAAAACAAAGAATATTAGTAGGGTGGTTCAAAAAACGACCCAGCTCCACCACGCTCACTCGATTGCGTTCCATACGAGTGTCCTCTAAAAACCGATTTGAACAAAAACTGGTTGAGCACAAGCCGGTTCAATTGTATGAAAACTAGTATGGGAAACTAAACCTTTCATTATACTGGCTACAGTGCCTCCTCAAACCAGCCCAAACCATCAGATGACAACCAAGCAAAATCATTTTTGAACCACCCTAATTATAAGTTTGCTGTAACCGGTGCCAGTGTTTACATCCGCTCCGCGATCAGTTTTTCATCGTTTTTTCAGGTAAAACTAGCAGTTTATACTAAGTTTTCAGTTCAAACAAGTGACTTATTTCAAAAGTGATGTTTAATTTGCATTCTATCAACATTTCGGGCTGCTCATGTGCAGAGGGTGAAGTAAAATTTGATTTTTCAATGCCCTTTGAGTAGAAGTGAAGTGCAGTGATAAACCCACCAAATCGCGAACAGCTATTGAATTGGCATGAAACTGCTGATTTATGATATATCTCGAGCCGAAATACATGGGACTCTTTGGAGAAATATGTTCATTATCACGGGAAGTGAATAAACATGCTGTGAACAGGTTAGTAGTTTGAATATCAAACTTTTTGTTCGATGCATTCGAATGTTGGTGGGAGAGGAGTGCAGGAGGTGCAGGGTTGGCCCGTGGAAGGTCCGGCGCCATATTGGCTGCCATCGTGGTTTCCAGCTATGTCCTTAACTGTATTGGACTGGACATGTTTGTTAAACCTCGAAACGGTGGATGAAGCGGTGACTGTTTTTATGACAATGTTTACTAAGTAATTCGTGAAAATAATGTCCGCTGAAAACCCGAAGAATGTCTACAAACTTCCAACAACCATGGTGGAAACCGCAGCTGCTCAAACTACGGAACCGTCTACGCAAGGCCCGTAAACGTTATTTTCGTTCCAGGACAACTGAGAATAAGTGTGCTGTTCGACTTGCGGAAGCTGAGTATAACAGCGTGCATGAAGTTCGTTTCCGTGAGTACATTGAACAAATGCAACGGAACCTCAAAAAGAACCCTTCATCGTTCTTGTCTTTTGTGAATACATACTCGCAACAGGTCAGCTGGAATTCGGAATAACGTATTCTATGGTAATCATAATTCTTCCGCCGATAACACTTCTGCAAATCTCTTTGCTAAGATCTTTCGCAGTGTGTTTGATTCGGATTACCATTCACCGCCACAACAATATTTAGATGAGTTACGAAGCTTCAACATCCATCTACCGCAGTTTTGACACGGTTTTTAACGCTTTTAACGCAGTTGACGTTTCGGAGGGACCTGGCCCAGATCAGATTACACCGTCGTTCATAAAAAACTGTGCAGCCTCGCTGGCTGTCCCAGCACTGACAATTTTCAACCGATCACTCGCGGATGGTGTGTTCCCTTATGCCTGGAAGCAGGCATCAATTACACCGATCTTTAAATCCGGCAACATACATAGCGTGGACCCATTTCGATCCTGAACTGTTTGGCCAAAGTACTCGTAAGACTGTTGCATGACAAGCTTTATCCAGCCGTTAAATCCGTTATATCAGAATTCCAGCATGGATTCATGCAAAAACGTTCGACGATCTCATATTTGATGAGCTTCACCAATAGTGTTATTGAATGCATCGAGAAGCGGCAATAAGTAGATGCTGTGTATATTGATTTTTCGAAGGCATTTGATAAAGTTCCGCATGATCTTGCTATTTTGAAACTGAACCGCCTTGGTCTACCGTCGTGTATCGTCAACTGGATTCATTCGTATTTGACTTCAAGAAAAGCCTTCGTTAAGGTTCGTGACTTCCACTTCCGCCACTTCCGATGAATTCGATATTCCGTCTGGCGTTCCACAAGGGAGTCACACAGGACCTTTAATTTTTGCGCTATTTATCAACGACGTTTGCGATCAGCTTCCTTGGACTTACCTTGGACAGTAAGCTTCGGTTCAACGAGCACATCTCAAAGACAATATCTCAAGCCAACACTATGCTTGGCTTCCTGCGCCGCAACTCTACACAATTCGATGATGTTTATTCTTTAAAAACACTATACTGCTCATTGGTCCCAAGCATTCTTGAGTACGGAGTTCAAATATGGGCTCCTTATCATGTGATTCATACATCACGCATAGAAAGCATCCAGAAACGTTTCGTCAGATTTGCATTACAATAGCTGCCATGGATCAATCCCGATAACCTGCCTCCGTACGCGCACAGATGGACGCCGAACGCATTTACAACGACTTTTTATGTTTGACATGATCCGTGACAACATTGACTGCAGTAGCGTGCTCCAGGAAATCAACTTACACGCACCTAGCCGCCGATTACGCAATCCCCTATTGCTTTGGACCTCGGTACACCGCACTGCTTACGGTTACAACAAACCACTTGGCAGATGTTGTAGATTGTTTGACGATGTATGTGATATGTTTGATTATAATGTTAGTAAACTTGTCTTCATAAATAGGATTAAGATACTTTAGTCTGTGTGGTTTTGAACCAAAGATGAAATAAATAAAAATTATCAATCTTTGTAGTCAGTTAGGAAGAGGGAAGGAATATTAGTATTTTTGTTATTCGAAGACCGTGCTTTCCTCTGCGTCTCCACAAAAACCACAGGAAGGATTATCAGTTAGTCGGTAGGCATCGTTGGATCTGGATTCACTCTGATAAGCGATACGACCGTGCCATTCTTTTTACACAATGATTTTAACTAACCATGATTCGGTCGCACAAAGCAGAACAAAATTACGGCGACCGGCCGATCGTTTTGCTTTCCGCACAAAGCAAAACTAAATTTCGGCGCCCGGCCGATCCGCTTACTGGAGAAACACGACTGGACAAGAGACAAACTTTCACTTTCTCTTTAATTTTTATTTGTTAAGATTCCAAAAAGTGTTTGATGTCGATCAACAATATTAACTTCAATAATGCTTGATCGAATCTGGTTGAAAATTAATTCTGAACTAGAAAAAAACAAAATTTTAAAAAAGTGAGAGTGGTGAAATCGTCAATTTGAATGTATTGCCTAAAATGAGTTCAATTCGGTTTTAGAAAGCAAAATAGTGATTCTGAGAAAAAATAAAAATTTGGTGTTATAGGTTTAAGTAAACTCTAAAAAATAGCGCCTGTTTAAAATATAAGGCATACATCGCAGGAACAGTCTATGATTAATAAAATGAAACCTCCAACCTCTGTCTATCATACTTTTTGTTCTGTGGACCTTTTGTTTCTTCGATCTTCCGTCCTTTCCACCTTTTGACCCAATTTTTTTTTTCAACCTCCTTTCCTTCAAACTTCTGTCATTTTTTCGACCCTCTTTTCCTTTGAGCTTTTGTCATTTCGACCTTTATTCTTTCGCTCTTAGGTCCTTTCAACCGTTTGTCCTTTCGACCTTCTGTGGTTTCGACCTTTTGTCCTTTCAATCTTATGTCCTTCGACCTTTTGAAACAGATTCGTTTTGGGAGATCGTGATGTTTTCTATATGCAGACTATCTAAAGTTTCCTTTGTTCCTCTGACATCAAAATCCAATACTTTTGCTTTTTGCCTTTCTCGTACAACAAAGTTGTACGTGTTATATACCGATCGACTCAGTTCGACGAATCGAGGTGATGTCTGTATGTGCGTATGTATATGTGTACAAATTTTGTAGACGCATTTTTTGGTACTTAGCATTACCCGATTTACTCGCAGCAATCTGCATTCGACGGGGAATGCGGTCCCATTGTTTGCTATTGAAAATTTACCCGATCGGACATTGCATTTCGGAATTATAGAAAAATCATTGTTTTTTCTTGAAAAAAAAAATTCGAAATCGAAAAAAAAATTTTTTTCAAGATTGGTGGGAATGCATAGTAAATAATGATAGAATGATAGAAATATAGAAATATGATAGAATGATAAAAATATGTAAAATGATAGAAAATATGCGATTTACTCCCCTAAAGTGCTTTTTTGACCTTTCTTATGTGATTTTTTTAGTACATTTTACGATGCACGAGAAAGGCATCATCGCCGCTAGGTGGATTAATCGGGTTTTTTTTCTTAAAAGTTTGTTTTCTTTTGTTTCTGCCTTCATGTTCCGTAGAGCTCCATAGCTCTGGCCATCCGTAAGATGCTCCTAGTCGGATCTCGAGTACCACGACACGCAACACAGTGAAGCCAAGGGCCTTGATGAGCGGCTCAAATTTCCTGATCCCGAATCGTAAGTCCCGTCCTTCCTTAAACATTGTAAACCTCACCTCGATTCACCAGGAGTACGTTAGCTCATGCCATTCTCTTAATAACGTTTAATTATAAGATGATATTGATTGTACATATCACAAAGAACCATGGCTCCGTAAACTGTTACACACGCTTGAGCCTACTAAATAAACAAACTAATTATAATACTATTAAAGGATCGACTGTTTATTGTTAATTTAACGCAAAATGGCTATGCACTCTTTGAAAATTGAAGTAAGATTTTTATTTGTCCAACGTTTCGACACGGGAATGGTGTCTTCATCAGGGGGGAAAGAATATGTTTGATCAGACAAGGAACAAAGATATTATTTTTCCCCTGATGAAGACACCATCCCCGTGTCAAAACTTTGAACAAATAAAAATTTTGTTTCAATTTTTACCATTTGAGATAAAAAAAATGTAGTCAATTTAGGAAAATACGATTAAAAAAATTATTTTTTTTTTAAATATTTTTTTTCAATTTTATCTTTATTCCTCTATTTTTATTTGATAGGCACTCTGTGTTAACCGCTACTGTGCCGATATCTACTGTGGTATTCTGATGTACAGAATCCACACAGAATCTATTTTTAGATTTTCCATTACTCATTTATGGTTGTCGTTGCCAGTCCATCTTACCGTGAGTCCATTGTGTCCGTTTATCCATGTGGTGTATCCAATGATCGTTGCATTGTTCGGTTGCCATTTATCGGGGTCACGTTGGATGAATGCCTCCGAGAAGAACAAGTTGTCAGTCGTCATCAGGCAGCCGTGACGGTAAGGCGCGTACTCCAAAACGCCACCGTATGGGCTGCGGGATCTGGCGGCTGACGAGGGTTTGGTGGAGGGGCTGGGAATCGAACCCATGACCACCCGCTTGTAAGGCGAACGTGTAGCCAACTACGCTACGGGACCCCCCTTCGACACTTATAATGAGTGTCAATTAAACTAACTATCAAACAAAAACATATTTTTCACCACACCATTGCAATGTAATTGGTATGAACCCAATGAGTATGAATGGGTATGAACCCATTATTTTATTTTGATTCTCCCAAACACACGCGACACGACACGATTCTATCGATTGGCGACTGCGATTTTGTCGCCGTTGGTATGGTACCGTAAATGGAACATTGGCTGCTGCGACCCAACGATAGAATCGCAACGACTAGTTGTCGCCGTCGCGGCGATGGAATCGCTAAGGTCTGGGGGAGCCTTTAGGCATTCGAAAACATATAAAAAGCGTCGATAATTGAGATTAGAAAATTTGTACTCTGGTGGACCTGCTCGAACAATTTGTCTATTACACATTGAAAGTTACCCCGGGAAACATTTTTATTAAAACTTCTTTGTTTTCAGCTAAAGAGCTCCTGAGGAGAAATATCAAATTTAATTCTCAACAAACAATTTCCACTTCTCCCTATTATTCAAATCGGCTGCGGCTGTAAATGAATATGCAAAATAGAACCAGAAAGCAGCAGCTACATTCATGCTTTTGCACCAGCCCAGTGCAGTGCAAAGTGCTAAAAATAAACGACTTGGCATTACAGTGCAAAACATGCACCCGGCAGCAGAAACCCTATTCGCACCCGGGACATTCCTCACGGAGCGATGCTGGGTAGACTAAATGCAGTGTAGGTAGCTCGTAGCAACCGGCAAAGGGGAATCCATAAATTGCAGCCAACACCGAATGAAAAGAGCAAAACAACATAACCAAAGGGCAAAAAAAAGCTCCTTTTTCAAACCATAGTCTGGAGACGGTGCAGCATGAAAACAAAGTGGAAGATATACACGAGAAATTCCGCTTCCACGTTGGTTCACAACAGGACTACATCGAGGTGTCTACATGCTACGGTGCGGAGAACAACAAGTTGCTGCCTCATCGTGGTGGTGCTGTTGCCGGGATCTATCTTCCCTCGTGGTGGTCACTACTAGTCGTCCATGGTTAAGTTCGGAAGAAATAATACTGCTGGTCTAGCATTATTGTGAGACAGAAAAATAGGGATGCCCTCTGACCATAGGCGAATAAATACAAAAATGAGCTTGCTGATGTCCAGGTGACTGCTTGATTGAAAAACAGAAAAGTAGATGAGCTTTAACGATGTTGGGCAGCAGTTAGTATCTGGCCAGAAGACTTGGTTAACTTCATACTCGATGTGTCCAACTTATGTACATCTTCCATGTGGTAGGAAGAGTAGGCCCTATCATGATGATACTACACGTATATACCACCGTGACGGCTCATCGGTAGAGGATATAACATCAATGGGTTTCTCCGAGCTATTGTTGTGGTTGTCCGTTTTCACTATGCGATCGTACACTAATTACGTAAGCATTTTTTTCTGTTATTTTAACCCCATGCCCCTTGTAAGATTTTTCCCATACACATTATTTTTTGTTTATATGGAGCGTAAGAAAATGACAGACCCCCCATCTCCTCATTAGAGCTTTCGAAATTAGTGTACGGCCCTTATACAGTGGCAAAGGTCATGAACTGAATGGCAGACATGATGAAGAACTGGTTATGAACAAAAACAAACAAACATAATTGGTTCAATCAAAGTCAATTGCCTTTTTCCGGGGATTAAACCCCACGACTTGGACATTATTTTACAATGTTCTGAAAACTCATATGTGAATATGTACATTATGTGGAAGATAATGATTTGAAAAATGTAATGGAGGTAATCACTTTCCCTTCGATGGGACTCGAACCCACGACCCTCAGTACGCTAGCTAATTACTAAGTACTAAGCTACGAAGAACCTCCGTCGGCGTTTTCAGAACATTGTAAAAAAAAGAATTGGTTTGTGTTCGTATCCGAATAACTTGTGAACTTTTTGAACGTATCTACTCTCATATAAGAGTAGAATCGCGTAAATTGTAGAACGATTTGTATGGGAGTTTGCATGAGTAGTTCACATAACGCAGATTCTCGATCAAAATGCAGAACAATATCTGCCGGACCAACTAGTCAATAAGAAAACCTGACTTTTTTTCAATAGGGGAAAAGCAGGTAACATGAACAGGACGGTAAAATGAACAGTTGACTTTATTTAGATTTGTGTGGTATAAATTGTGTAGCAAGTGTGATACCTAATCATGTATCATCCGTTTTATCGACTATACGCACCATGTGAGTCGATATACGCAAGCGCCGCAACTTATTTGAATTTAAGATATGCACAAGCAGGCCATGGGCAACAACGTGACCGAAGCACAGTTTTTGAATCGAATACGCACGGACCACGGGTAAGTCGTATTTCTTCCTCCATAAACTTCTAGCAGGTTCGGCTGGTCAAATTCCAAATAGTACGAAAAGGCACAAGATTGAAACACTATTTAGGCATATGTTAGCCATGGACAGGTATTCCTCGAAATAAATAGGTACCTGAACTAATATGTGGGTTTTAAGACCAACCAAATAGCTACAACTATCCAAAATATCAAACGAGACCGTAAAAATTGGGCCTTATGTAATTTCCAACCATTTTTCCATAAGCTTTGATTGTGATCAACAATAAAATCGGTTAATCTATATGAAAAGTGGGTTACATGTTTTTTACCTTTTGTGCACAAACGCACACACGTTCACACGGACGTACAGACATTTGCTCAGTTCGACGAGCCGAGTCGATTGGTATAATGCAGTCTCCCTAACTCGATATTTTCCCTTACTTGATGAATCTCAAAGTCAAAGCACACTGTGTTCACTCTGTAACTCGATATCTCTCTTACTCAATATTCTCTAAGTTAACGTAATTTTCCAAAGCATTTTCACCTTGCTAACTCGATGTTATCAGAAACAGTTAGATGCACGATAAAGTTGGTCGGGGTTCTGCCAGAACACACCAAGCGCCAATTAAAAGTCACTATATTTTTCGTCAAACTTTTCGAGTAGATGATCCATTTTTTTTCTTCTTTATTAAAGAGGCTTTCAGTTCTTCGTAGATGATCCAATTGATCACAAATCGTACCGAATATCTCTCGAACCCATAACTGGGGATATCCTACAACAAATGTACACATGAATTCATACGAACATATTTTCGTTTTCCGTTTTCCTTCTACGAGCAAAATATCTCAAGTCAGTCATAAAGGCGCTTGGTGCGGTTTGCAGAACCCCGACTAGTTAGAAGTTAGAAGTGGAAAGTGAATAGCGAGAAGTGAGAAGTAAGAAATGACAAGTGGGATATTCGAAGTGAGAAATGAAAAGTGAGAAGTGCGAATTAAGAAGTGTGAAGTGAGTAGAGGGATGTGAGAAATAAATAAAAAGTTTGAAGTTTGAAGTGAGTAGTGAGAAGTGAAAAGTTTTAACTGGAAAATGAAAAGTAAGAAATAAAAAGTTAGAAGTGGAAAGTGAAAAGTGAGAAATGAGAAGTCATAAGCGAGATATAGTGGTGTTGTAAGTGAGAAATAAATAGTGGGACTGGGAAGTGAGAAATTCGTTAAGTGAATGTTAAGTGTTAAGTGAATAGTGAGAAATGAGAAGTGCGAAGTAAGAAGTGAGAAGTTAGTAGTGGGAAGTGAGAAATGAGAGGTGAGAAGTGAGAAATTCTAAGTGCGAAGTAGTAATGAGTAGTGAAAAGTTAGAAGTTAGAAGTGAAAAGTGATTAGTGAGAAATAAGAAGTCAGAAGGGAGATATAAGAAGTGTGGTAATATTCATTCTAAATATAACATATTCAAACTAGTAACATAGTACTGTACATATAGCTCAAACGTATTATATTTTATTCCATTCCCTCTATGTGTTAATTTCAATGCTTTCTCTAAATTATGATGACGTTAAGTCTCAAGCAATAAAGATGCATAACATTCGGCGACCTCCCAGTCAGCACTTAAATTAAATAATTGTTACCATATGCGCAATAACAAGCTAGCCCACTTGGCAAAACAGAAGCGCACATGTTTTACAAACTCACTCGCTTCGCTCGTGTAGCATACCCATAGAACTTTCCTACCGTCCGTCCGCCATCTGCACCCCACCATAGATGGTACGCAGTACTTTCCTTTCGAAAACTCCAAGTGCGCGTTGGTCTTCCACGAGCATCGTCCAGGTCTCGTGTCCGTAGAGGACTACCGATCTAATGCGCGTTTTGTAGATTGTCTGTTTAGTACGGTGGTGAACTTTATTCGATCAGGTGTCTTGCAGAGTCAAAGTACGTACGATTTCCAGCCACTATGCGCCTCCGAGTTTCTCTGCTGGTATCATTTTCGGCAGTCACCAGTGAGCCCAAGTACACAATATCTCTGTCGTCGGCGAAGCCAAAAAGCTGGACGGACTTATTGAAAATTGTACAACTCGTGTTAATTCCGGCTCTTCGTATTACCCCTTCCAAATCGATGTTGAATAGCAGACACGAAAGACCATCACCTTGCCGTAACCCTCTGCGCATTTCAAAGGGACTCGAGAATGCCCCTGAAACTCGATCTACGCACATCATCCGATCCATCGTCGCCTTGACCAATCGTACCAGTTTATCCGGAAATCCGTTTTCGTGTATTAGCTGCCATAGCTGATCCCGATCGATTGTATCATATGCGGCTTTGAAGTCGATGAATAGATGATGTGTGGGTACGTTGTATTCGCGGCATTTCTGCAATACCTGACGTACGGCGAACACCTGGTCTGTGGTAGAGCGTTTACCCATAAATCCCGCCTGGTACTGCCCCACGAACTCACTTGCAATTGGTGTTAGTCGGGGGCATAAGATTTGGGGAAGTATCTTGTAGGCGGCGTTCAGCAATGTGATTGCGCGATAGTTGCTACAATCCAGCCCTTTTTGTAGATGGGACATACTACACCTTCCATCCACTCCTGCGGCAGAACCTCATCCTCCCAAACCTTGGTTATTACCCAGTGCAGCGCTCTAGCCAGTGCCTCACCACCGTATTTAAACAGCTCTCTTGTGCTTAGTTGTTTTTCAGCCGGCCGATCTCCTCCTGGATTTCCTGGAGATTCGGAGCCGGAAGTCGCATGTCCTGCGCGTGTGCCCCTAGGTTCATAACGATACCGCCACCGTTGTCTGACACATCGCCATTCAGGTGCTCTCGTAGTGCTACCTTTGGCTCACGCTCGTTCATGAGAAGGTTCCTTTTTATGTCCTTATACATATCGGGCTGTGGCACGTGGCCCTTACGTGAGCGGTTTAACTTCTCATTGAACTGTCGTGCGTTATTAGCGCGGTACAGTTGCTCCGTCTCTTCACGGTCTCGATCTTCCTGCTGGCGCTTTTTCCTCCGAAAAATCGAGTTTTGTCTGTTCCGCGCCCGTTTGTATCGTGCCTCGTTCGCTCTCGTGCGGTGTTGCAGCAATCTCGCCCATGCTGCATTCTTCTCCTCAACTAACTTTCACATTCGCCGTCATACCAGTCGTTTCTCTGATCCATGGGCAGCGTGCCAAGTGCAGCGGTTGCGGTGCTACCAATGGCGGATCGAATATCTCTCCAGCCATCTTCAATAGACGCTGCGCCTAGCTGCTCTTCCGGTGGGAGTGCCACTTCCAGCTGCTGCGCGTAGTCTTGGGCTAGTCTACCGTCTTGTAGCCGCCCAATGTTAAGCCGCGGCGTCCGACTTCGACGAGTGTTGTTCACCGTCGAGAGTTTTGAGCGTAGGCATACTGCAACGAGGTAGTGGTCGGATTCAATATTCGCACTGCGGTAAGTGCGGACGTTCGTGATGTCGGAGAAGAATTTACCGTCGATTAGAACGTGGTCGATTTGGTTTTCCGTTTCTTGGTTAGGTGATCTCCATGTGGCCTTGTGGATATTTTTGCGGGGAAAGAAGGTGCTTCGGACTACCATTCCGCGGGAGGCTGCGAAGTTTATACATCGTTGGCCGTTGTCATTCGATACGGTGTGCAGACTATTCGGTCAGATGACCGGTCTATACATTTCCTCCCTTCCTACCTGCGCGTTCATGTCACCGATGACGATTTTGACGTCCCGCAGTGGGCATCCATCGTATGTCTGCTCCAGCTGTTCGTAGAACGCTTCTTTCTCGTCGTCAGGTCTCCCTTCGTGTGGGCGGTGCACGTTGATGATGCTATAGTTGAAGAAACGGCCTTTAATCCTCAGCTTGCACATCCTTGCGTTGATTGGCTGCCACCCAATCACGCGTTGGCGCATCTTACCCAGCACTATGAAGCCGGTTCCCAGCTCGTTGGTGGTGCCACTCCTTTGGTAGAAGGTAGCCGCCCGATGCCCGCTTTCCACACTTTCTGTCCTGTCCAGCAAATCTCCTGCAGCGCCACGACGTCGAAGTTGCGGGGATGTAATTCATCGTTGATCATCCTGTCGCAACCTGCGAAACCTAGCGACTTGCAATTCCATGTTCCAAGCTTCCAATCGTGATCCTTTATTCGTCGCCTGGGTCTTTGCCGATTTTATCGAGTCGCATTATCTCTTATATTGTTCGTAATTATTGGTTTTCCAGGCAGCTTATTGGACCTGCGCAAACCTCCTGTCTCGTCGGAGGGCCGTCATATCAGGGCTGTTTAGCGTCCCACCTAACACCAGGTCGCTTTGAGCGGCACACGGTCACTTTGGTGGAGCCTACTTGCGGATACATGCATAGAGGTTTAACAGGGCGCACTGTCAAACCCCACCACATCCTAGGCAGGCGCCACAACTCGCAGATGGTCTGGGGAGGGATCGTCAAGCCCTTGGACATAGTTCCTGCTGCCCCCATTGTGAAACATTACAAATTTTAAAAAATATTTGGAGAATCTGGTCACTTTAGTACTCATACTCCACGACGGATTGATGATAGCCCTTGTTTGCCGGCATCACCTTCACGCCCTCGCGGCAAAGCCGAAAAGTACATTTCAGCCCTCTCGCGATCAGCTGGAAAATTTTCGGGTGCAAGTTCGGTGGATCGCCTTGCACAAGCATAGGCGGGCACTTCTCCTTCCGCTTTGATTGCACCTGCGGCAGCTTCCATTGCTTCTTCTTGTGCTTCTTTTCTGACGGATTGCCGGCTTGAAAGAAGATGCTTGGAGGGGTTTTTCTCGTCTCCAATTGAACCGTTTGTTTGAGAAACTGCATATGTAACATTTTTGGCCAAAATGAGATTTTTATCTATTCTGAATCCTCTTCCAAAAATACGTATTCTGGCAAAAAACACAAAAAATTTTTTTTTTGTTCAGGGATGTATGATTTTTTTTTCGTTTGAGAAACTACATATGTCCACCCACTTTGAAGAGCAATTATGGAGTACTGCTTACAGTTTTTGCACTGGAAGTGCCCTAGGGTGTTGAGTTTTGCCAAAAACTATTGATCTGTATCGAAGAAATCGAAAGGTTCGGTGCCAATTTGTTCAAAAACAGTTTTTTTTGTTGTTTTCTCGAAATTGTGTAAAATGGACTTATGCAGATTCTCAAACAAATGATTCAATTGTGGTGCGCTAAAAACAGGCTCAGCCATCAAAACAAAATTGTGAATGCGTCGGAAAATTAACTACAACCTGGAGCAGCGGATCCAGTGGAAAATGAAATAGAAGAAGAAATTTTCGTAGATCATACTGATGAGCAGGAGGTGCAGATGCAGTAAACACTAGAGCAGATCGACATTGCTGATGGTTTCATCCAGCGGACGTACGGAATTGTAAGCAGATCTAAACTGGTGAATGATTTCAAAGTCGTGATGAAATAGAAGAAACGAAAGCAAGAGGCGAGCAAGCGTTGGACCCAATTTGCTCCAACAGGGTCTAGCGCACACGTTTCTCGGCGAAAAATGTCTGTTGCCAGGAGAATTATGAAGTTCTTTCAGCAGATGATGTTAACGCCGGGAGTAGTGTTTCACAGCTAAAGCTAAAAGGATTAACTTTATTTCATTCTAGCTATCTAAATATATGATCTGGACTTACAATTCTTCAGTCTGCGTATTTCCTACCTAACAACAAACCTGGCCTCGGTAATAAACCGGATCGAAGGATATTTCTGTACTATACGAGCTTCTTTATCAATTTCGCCTTACAACTACCAATCTATCACACATATCTTTTTACCTATGATGACTCATGCATGACATTACTGCTGTTCACGCTTTTTCGCCGCAACAATGTCTATGTATGTATAGCTGTTTTTGTTATTTCTGCATTTGGCTTTCTTATGTTTTTGGAAATCTTCTGAGCAAAAATAAGCAAACAGCCGCAAAAAAAGACGAAACAATGTGTTCCCAATGACCATGATTTTTTAGGCATTGTATTCATGGACCACCCCTTGGCTTAGCAATTAGATTCCCGGCTGCAAGCAAGACCATGCTGAGGGTGGATAGGTTCGATTCCCGGTCCTGTCTTGGAAATAGTCAGGTTGGAAATTGTCTCGACTTCCTTGGGTATTAAAGTATCATCGTGTTAGCCGCATGATATACGAATGCAAAAATCGTAACTTGATTTAGAAACCTCAACATGGAAGTGCTTATTAAACACTAACTTGCAACACGGCAATGTCTCATACGCTACTGCAATGCCAACAAAGAATAAGATTTATACAACCTAACTGAAAGTACTACCTAATTAGAGCTCATCAAGTAACGTTGAAAGAAGTAATTATTCTGCCAATGTTAAGGTATTTCGATCAATATTCTGTCAACACGCCTTCGAATTCATCGACAATGTTCGATGCAATCCAACGAAAGACGATTAATTAGTTGCTGAGGTTTGCGCCTTTGAAATCTTGATAAGTCTGATACAAAAGAGAAGGACTTATCTTAAAGTTGAAGATAGGTAATAAATAATCAATTATAAAAGAATCATACTAGAAAAATGAGTCGAAAAATAACATGAAATTTGAAGATAAAATCAAACGAACGATATCAATCACATTGGAAATTATTTCCAAGACCGTCAGTATAAACGAATGGAATGCGAGGTCATGCTTTTTAGACGTCTTCCTGGACCTTGAAAGAACGTACTGAAATGCCTATTTATGTTCTATGCTCTGCGTTGATTAAGGCAGAAAGCCACAAAGCGACTACTTCCTTTTACTTCAAAGTTCTTTAGAAAACAGCACCCCTATTGCACTTATGATCAAGGCTTCAGTTCGCCGAAGTTCATTACAACGAAAAAAAAAACTAACCCTTTTACCATGGGCACTGATGAGAGCCGTCGTGGATTTTGCCGCACAGTTCCAGCATGCGAGGTTCACGTCCCCATATGTAGCGCAGAACAGTCTCCGACGAACCGAGAAATACAAAACATATGTGCCATCAGCTGAGCGGGTCTGGTTGGTATTCAGTTGGTCCTAATGGGGTATGTGGTGAGGACACCACGAAGCAGGAACTCCACCAACTAGAGCTGCAATGCCACGCAAAGCAACATATAGCAGCAAATCCAATGCATTGTGGTAGGGAAGAATGGTCCTAAATGCATAGAAAGCAAGAAAGAAAGGAAGTTTTACAACAATTTGGAAGGTTTCTTCGTCTGTCGAAGTTTTTCCCAAAAAGTAATCCATATTAGTTTACAATTAAGTTTGAATTGAAATTTAATTCAACAGTTGTTGATACTGAGAGATTAATTTGTTAATGCTTCAAAAATATCAAACTTATAAGGAGACAGTTGCACCAATTCTCCCTAAAGAGCGCGCGCGGTATCTAACGCGCGACGATTCGTTGCACTCGTCCTTCCACCCACCGTCTGTCCGTTTTGGTCCGTTCGTCAGCGTTTCCCTCTCCGGTTGCGTTACGCTCTACCGCACAAGACAAATGGCAAGGACGTGTGGCATAGGTGGAATGCATTTCACGGAACAGCATGACCGGATCGGGTCGGCGAGGGCAGTTGAAGCTATAGAAACAAAAGTAAGCTTTTTTCTGGAAGAAAGTAACGAGCGAAGAAATGCTGAGTTTAAAATAGCACGGATAAAAAGGGGGCCACTTGCACTACTCTGATAAATTCAGTTGCACCAAGTTTGCTCAGGGTTGCGAGTTTTGTTGGTATTCCATATTGCCAATACTATCGTATAATTGTAATAATATTCAAAGGTAGGCATCGGACATGGAAATCAAGTAGAATTTGAAAATATAATTTGCGTTAATTAATATTTTTATATTGCTATGCTATATAAAAATATTAATTTAACCGAATAGCTATTAGTTACTTACAGTGTACATACTTCGTACATGTTAATGTTTTTCTTTTGCTTATTAAGATTGCTATCAGAAATCAAGGTGGATGTGGTCTTAAATTTCAATCTAGGATAAAAATCTCAAAAGCATGATGACTACTACTCCTGGTCACGCTCATCTTCACCGTAACGTGGTAGAAGAAGGAAGTGTTCATGTAGTACAGGCCTGCCCAACCTTTTCATGCTACGGGCCAATTTTTCGAAATCAAACTAGCTGGCGGGCCAGAAAATATTCGGTACACAACTTTTAAAATATTAAAAAAATAATAATTGTTTTTCATTTTCTAGAAAATCTAAAAATCTAAAAAAAAAAATCTAAAAATCTAAACACGATTTTATTGCGTTCAAACACTCTTTTTTGTTTATTTTGTTATCGTCGTTGCATTAGAGATCCATTTGAAACATTAAATCAAATTATTCACATCATTTACCGGGTGTTAAAAATTGAGGAATATTGATCGTTTTGGCATATCGATTCTTTTGGTATGCAATGGCAGGGAAATATCGTGATTGTTTTTCCTTGCTTAGAATTGTTACAACGCCCTTGTTCTTTTCTGTCATTGCTGATGCGTCATCAATCGCAAGGTCACTTAAGTTTTCGAAGGAGAAAAAAAGTTCCTTCACACAGGTCTTAACAGCCGTCAGGTTATTTCCGTTAGTTATTCCCTGCATTGGGATAAAAGTTGCCAACTTCTTTGTCATTCGAGAATGCCAGCCACCTTCGTCACGTTTTTCACGTCAGTATTTTCATGGTTTGAGGCTTTTTCACGTAAAATAGCTTTCAAATCTTCTGCGAAAACTTTTACTCTTCACTGTCTGCCGCGTAAACTAATGCTAAGGTAACTGTTCCAGTTTTGACCATGTTTCTAAATTGGCCAGTTTCTGGCATAACTCGAAAATAAAGCAATTTTCGAGGGTTTTATTAACTCACACAGAAAATATATCCTTTATCCTTCTTCGCGTGTTGAAACTGTTTTACCGAAAAATAATAAAATATTGAGCTTTCTTAGAAAATTCTTTTAAAAAACTAATGAGTTTTTGATTTTATCAATTTTTATTTCTCACCTCCTTCATTTTCGAAAAGTCAATGGGACGAAAGATGGAATAAGTACCTATTAGTTCCGGCCTAAATGGAAATTTAAATTGATTGAGGTTTGAGGCTTTGAAGTTCTATCAACTGGCCCCTTTCAAATATCATATATCACTAGTCGACCCGGCACACGTTGTCCTGCATAATAGGCGAAAATGCGCGTTCTGAGCTACCCGTGCAAAATGCCCATACGACTCTTAATTTTAGTTTTTCACGATTCACTCAGCCTAACCGTGATTTTCGCATGAATAAATATCATATTAACTCGTCGGAAAGGGTAACAAACATATCTGCTGAAGAAAATCCACCCAGCCGTTTTCGAGTTATGCGGATACGAACACAGACCATTTCATTTTTATTATATAGAAGATAGAATGCTTGGATTCGGCTTTTATTCTTTCAATATATCAAAAATTTCCGAACAAATTAAGCAAACCAGCCTTCCTTTTTTCAACGTGAACATAAACTACTCTGATCAATTTTTATTGAAAACGCGATGTTCCACATCAACGTTCTGTGTCTTGCGGTCGCTTAATGCAATCATTCCAAATTATGTAAAATATTATTTTTCATTTCAAATTCAAATAAATGGTTTTGCAGCGGTAGCTTTGATTTAAAACTTACGTATTTAATCATGAAAAAAAAAAAGAGCTTCTCGAGCTAGATAGAAAGCTGGCGGGCCGAATATGAGGTTATTTTTCTTACACGCCGCAGGCCACAGGGCTGCGAAATGGTGAGTTGACATCCGGGAAGGGGCGCCTAACATAGCTCTGGTCCTCACAAGTTCCAATACTCACGCTTCCACGGGTCTTCCAATGACAATTAACCGCCAGCTAAGGATTGCGTACTTAGCTGGTAGTGCTGCCTGGACACTGTTGTCCTTCTGACATCAGCTAGAGTGAGAGGGTGCGTCCTGTGGGGTCTGCCTAGGATGTGGTGGGGTTCGACAGTGGGCTCTGTTGAACTTCTATAAAAAGCTGCATGTGTCCCCAAGCAGGCCCTATCAAAGCGACCGTGTGCCGCTCAAAGCGCACTAGCCTAGTCCTGGTGTTGGGTAGGACTTTAAACAAATTTGACCCGACTGATCGAGCGTCTGTCCACCAAGGAGGTGCGGCACCAACAGCGTCTGTTCTGGCATCCAGCGGCTGAGTATGAAATGCCATTCCCCGGAAGCCATACCTAAGATGGCAGCCCCATCCCGGTGGATAGGGAACCTTGGGCCAACAACCTACTGTTCCCGAAACATCAATTTGTTCGAGAATCCGATAATGAAAGAATACGGACTGATTTTACGGCGACGACTCTTAGCGCGAAACAACGGACACGAATAGGAACATGGAACGTTTTAACCCTAGCCCAGCAGGGTAAATTGGCACAACTTGCCAATGAGGCACGCCGCATGAAGCTTGAGATCTTGGGACTGAGTGAAGTCCGTTGGCCAAACTTTGGAGAACACAGAACGCCGTCGGGACAAGTTCTGCTATACTCTGGTTTACGAGGTGAACAGTGAACACGCTCCCCGGCAACGCGGAGTTGGCTTCCTACTAAGCGCTCAGGCACACTCTGCGCTTATGAAGTGGGAACCTATAAGTGAAAGGATAATCGTTGCCAGATTTAGAACACGGGTCCGAAACCTTACTATAATCCAATGTTATGCGCCAACCGATGCTGCCGATCTGCAAGACAAAGAGAACTTTTACAGTCAACTCAATGCCGTCGTAGATAGAATTCCGAAGGGTGATATCAAGATTGGGCGACTTCAATGCGAAGATCGTATTCGACAACTCGAAACATGAGCGCATTATGGGACGCCATGGTCTCGGAGAAATGAGCGAAAACGGAGAGCTGTTCGCAGAATTTTGTGGTAATAACGACATGGTGATCGGGGGATCGCTCTTCCCTCATCGACCGGTTCACAAGGTCACGTGGGTCTCCCGTGACGGCTTTACAGAAAATCAAATCGACCACATCTGCATCAGCCGAAAATGGAAACGGAGCCTTCTTGATGTACGGAATAAACGTAGTGCCGATATCGCGTCTGATCATCACCTCCTCATCGGCGAAATACGCCTGCGCATTGCGCGGATTCATCAGCAAGAGGAAAGGGGTGGACGACGGTTCAACACACGCCGACTGGAAGATGCCACGGTGAGACGGTCCTTCGTTGAAGAACTGGAGACGCGTGCTGCAGATATTCCGGAAGGTGGCAGCGTGGAAGACCAATGGACCGCCATCAAGAATGCCTTCGCCACCAGCGAGAACAATCTGGGCGAACTACGCACCCAGAGAAAACAATGGATCACCGATGAGACCTGGAGGAAGATAGAGGAGCGAAGAGAAGCCAAAGTCGCGATAGACAACACGCGGCTCTTGAGAAGGAAGTAAAACGCTCATGTCGACGGGACAAGCGAGCGTGGGCAGACTCTCTGGCCGACGAAGGAGAGAGAGCCGCCGCAACCGGGGACATTCGCCTCCTCTACGATATCTCACGACGCTTAAGCGGGGCGAAGATGAATGCAACGATGCCTGTGAAAGACGCGAATGATCAGTTATTGACCGACCCAACTGACCAGCTGAAACGCTGGTTCGAGCACTTCGAACAACTTTTTCAAGTGCCAGCCAGGCCATCACCACCTCGGCATGATCTGCCTAGGATCCGACGTATAACACGCGTCAATACCGAAGCTCCATCACTGCTAGAGGTTCAAACAGCCATCCAAAGCATGAAATCGAATAAAGCCCCAGGGGTCGATCGCATAGCAGCCGAGATGCTCAAAGCTGACCCCATGACATCCGCTCAACTACTGCATCGTTTATTTCGTAATATCTGGGACACCGCAGGTTCGACTGGATGCAAGGTAAAAAGGGTGACCTGACTGTATGCGATAACTGACGAGGCAATATGTTGCTGTGTAGCGTTCACAAAGTTCGATGAAAAGTAATCCTAGTCCGGATTCAGGCGACTCTCCGGCGGCAGCAGGCCAGATTCCGTGCCGGAAGATCCTGTGTGGACCATATTGTTACGCTCCGTATCATTCTGGAGCAGGTCAACGAATTTTAGAAGTCCCTTTACTTGGTATTCATTGACTACGAAAAAGCTTTCGACCGTCTCAATCATGAGAATATGTGGGGCGCCCTGAGACGCAAGGGGGTTCCTGAGAAAATCATCGGCCTCATCGAGGCACAGTACGAGGCCTTTTCGTGTAGAGTGCTGCACAATGGGGTCCTGTCCGACCCTATCCGGGTCGTAGCTGGTGTGAGGCAAGGATGTATCCTTTCACCGTTACTGTTCCTCATCGTAATCGATGAGATTCTGGTAGGTGCGATCTACCGTGAACCAAACCGCGGGCTGTTATGGCAGCCTATAACCATGGAGCACCTAAACGACTTCGAATCGGCTGTTGACGTTTGCACTCCTCGCGCAACGGCGCTCTGATATGCAGAAATAAGCTCAACGACCTTGCCGAGCGCTCCTCTTCGGCAGGTTTAGTCATCAACGTCAACAAAACCAAATCGTTGGATGTAAACACGGCGACTCCTTCCAGTTTCACAGTAGCCGGGCAACCAGTGGAGAATGTTGAAAGCTTCCAATATCTGGTAGCCAAATGGCGTCGGACGGCGGTACCAAGATCGACATAGGCGCACGGATCAAGAAAGCAAGGGCTGCCTTTGCGAGTTTAAGAAATATCTGGAAAAACAGGCAGATAAGTGAACGCACCAAAATACGAATTTTCAACTCTAACGTGAAATCTGTGCTGTTATACGCTAGCGAAACATGGTGTGTATCAGTGGAGAACACTCAACGGCTGCAGGTGTTCATTAACAGATGCCTGCGGTATATAATTCGGGCCTGGTGGCCTCACAACTGGATCTCAAACAATGAGCTCCATCGTCGTTGTCACCAGAGGCCGATAGCAACAGAAATTCGGGATCGGAAGTGGGGCTGGGTCGGCCACACTCTACGCAGGGGCGGAAACGAAATCTGTAAACAAGCATTAGACTGGAACCCAGCAGGACATCGCAGCAGAGGCAGACCCAGAGGCTCATGGCGGCGAAGCCTCAATAAAGAAATAAAAGAAGTCGACCGAAATCTAACCTGGCAACAGGTTAAAGCGATAGCCGGGCAACGCTCAGGATGGAGATCTTTCAAGTCGGCCCTTTGCACCACCGGAGGTGTACAGGATCCGTAAGTAAGCCGCGGGCCACAAAAAATGGAGCCGAGGGCCGCATCCGACCCGCGGGCCGTACGTTGGGCAGCCCTGATGTAGTACTTACTTCATGCGAGGCTCCCGACTAAGGGACACCCCCATAAGTACCCCGAAGTTGAATATTAGGTGAGGTATTCGTTGGGTCAGAATGGCAATATGACCATGGTAGATTTTAAACCATAACACACCAAGCAATTTTCAATTTTTTAAAAGGCCATCCTCTTATTTCGCTTTACTGGATGGCTTGATGGACAAAATACTCACTTGAAAACATATGTTATTGTGCTACTTTTAAACTTTCTTATTACATTTTTTTATATCACACGTAAGGATGAATAATCGTTTTTTTTCAGGTGGCTTAAACTTAAGAATTCCTTCTACATTTCTCCAGATTTTTTTTTTTGACATTTGCTTCAGGAATATTTTAAGTACATGTCCTCTTCATTTCGGAAATTCTAATGCGATTTGTCCAGGAATGCTGAAAGTGATTGAGTTCCATTCTCGGAGTAGAAAGATTTTGAATTGGATTTTTTCTGGAATTCTTTGAGACTTGCATAATGGATTGCATAAAGGGTAACTTGGCTTAAAAATCTCCCAGTTTATAACTATGGAACATGGCCCAGATGTAATGTCAAAAAAGAAAAGGAGATAGAATTCCCGCAGGAGTTTCCTATAGCTTCTGAAGAAATTTCTTAAAATTTGTTTAACGATTTGTTTTCTCATCGGTTTTGACTTGTAATATCGGAGAGCGTCGGATTGAATGATTTGCTCATCGGTTTTGGTTTGTGATGTCGAAGGCACTCTGGAAGAGCACTGGATTGAAAAATGTGTTGTTTCTTAACGGTTTCGACTTAAAAAGTCGAAGGCGCTCTGCAAGAGCGTTAGCATAAATGATTTGTTTTCTCATCGGTTTCGATATGTTATGTCGAAGCTGCTGTGGTAGAGCGCCGGATTAAATTATTTGCCCATCAGTTTTGGCTTGTGACATCGAAGACGCTGGAAGAGCGTCGAAAAAAGTTATTTGTTTTGTCATTGGATTGACCTAAACGAGTTAAAATATCGAAAGAACTCTGGAGTAGCGCTGAAGCAAATGATACGTCTTCTCATTGCTCTCCACTTATAATGTCAAAGGTACCAGATTGAATGATTTGTTGTTCTTATCGGTTTCGACTTAACATGATTTGTTTTCGGAATAAATGATATTTGTTTTCTCATAGGTTTCTGCTTATGTTGTCGAAGGGGTTGTAGGACAAAAGGTCGAAAGTCAAAAGGTCGAAGGACAAAAGGTCGAAGGTCAAAAGATCGAAGGGTCAAAAGGTCGAAGGAACAAAATGTCGAAACAAAATTAAAAAGTCAAAAGGTCGAAAGAACAAAAGATCTTTCTTTTTAACCTTCCTTCTTATATCTTCTTCCTTTTTCCTTATATTATCTTCCTTCTTCCTTTTTCCTTCTTACTTCATATGTTTCCTTCTTCAATTATTTTTCCTTCTTACTTCTTTCTTACTTCTTTCTTCCTTCTTTCTTCCATATTTCATCTTCTTTATTTCTAACTTCTTTCTTTTTTTCTTCCTTCTTTCCTTCATCTTTCTTCCTTCCCTCCACATTTTTCCTTCTTTCTTCCTATTTGCTTTCTTCTTTTTTCTCATTTCTTCCTGCATTATTCCTTATTTCTTCTCTCTTCCTTTTTTCTCTCTCTCTCCCTTTTTTTTCTTCCTTTTTGTTTCCTGTTTTCATATTTTTCTTCTTTTTGTTTTCTTCTTTTTTTCCTTCTTTGCTCTTTCTTTTTCGCTTCTCTCTTCATTTTTCTTTTCTATCTTTCTTTCATTCCTCTTTCTTCCTTTCTTCTTCTTTTCTTCCGTTTTTCTTCTTTATTTTTTTCTCCTTTCTTTTTTCCTTCTTTCTTTTTTCTTCCTTCCTTCCTTCTTTCTTTCTTCGTTCTTCCTTCTTCCTTTCTTTCGTTTTTCTTCTTTTTTTCCGTCTTTATTCCTTCTTTCTTCCTCCTTTTTTCCTTCTTTTCCCTTCTTTCTTCCTACTTTCTTTCTTTTTTTCCTCCTTTCTTCTTTCTTTCTTCTCTCTTTCTTCTTTTTTTCTTCCTTCTTTCCCCTTTCTTTCTTTCTTCTTCCTTCTTGTTTCCTATTTTTCTTTCTACTTTCTTTTATCTTTCTTCTTTCTTTTCTTTTTTCTGCCTTTTTTCATCCTTCTTTTATTCTTCTTTCTTAATTCTTCTTTTCTTCCTTCTTTCAACCTTTTTTCTTCCTTCTTTCTTTCTTCTTTCTTCCTTATTTCTCTCTTTGTTCCTTGTTTCTTCCATCTTTCTTCTTTATTTCTAATTTCTTCCTTCTTCCTTCCTCATTTCTCTTCTCTTTGTTCTTAGTTTCTTCCATCTTTCTTCTCTTGTTCTGTTACTTGCTTCCTCCTTCTTTCTTTTGTTTTGCTTAATTGTGTATTCTCTCCTTCTTCTTCCTTCCTTCTTTCTTCCCCTTTCTATTTTCCTTTTTTCTGCCTTCTTTCATCTTTATTCTTCCATCTTCTTTTTCTTTCTCTCTTTGTTCTTTTTTCCTCTTCTGATCTTTTTCTTCATTACTATATATGTTTTCTCCTTTCTTCTTTCTTCCTTTTCTCTTCTTATTTACATCTCACTTCTTACTTCTTATTTCTCCTTTTCCACCTCCCACTTCTCACGTTTCACTTTTCACTTCTCATTTCTCGTTTATCTATGCTCACTACTTCTATCTTGCATCTCACTTGTCACTACTCACAACTCCCATCTAATTTCTTGTCTTTTTGTTTTTTCGACCTTTTGTCCTTCGACCTTCTGACCTTCGACGTTATGACACATATTCGACCTTTTAACACAGATTCTGTCGAAGGTGCTCTGGAAGAGTATCGGATTGTTGCAGCTTTTGTTCGGATCATTCGGATCATCGGATTGTTCGCGTCAAAGAAACGTTAATGCGGTGGACCAGCAGTACGTTACGATTCGAATTTGAATTTCGAAGGTGATGTGTGAGAGTGCCGCATTGATTGGCTTAAGCTTTAAGGGCCAATTCAGAGTCTGTTTAGAGAGCCACCTATATTGTTTTGGCTGTCCCGTTGGAAGGTCATCAAATTGTATTGGATATGGTCTGCCGGATCGAATTCTATTGGTTTTGGATTGCAATGCTGGATATATTTGAAGGAAATATAAGAAGGAATACAGCCTGGAGGATCATGAACATGAAATAGTTGACAGTTCAGAAGGGAAGGTTCAGAAAAAAAAGCTGGATTAATTTGTTTAGTAAATATTGGTAAATATGCATTTGCGTATTTGTATGTGGATTTTGAATTGAAAATTTAATTTAGATTGTTTTTGATATGGTTTTGAATGAAACATTTGATTTGGTCATGGGTGAGGAAACATGATTATTGATTATTAGATTTGAAAATTGGAATTGGCTTGGTTGAAAATATTGAAATTAATATTAGATTAGAATCATTTTTGAGTTATAAGCTAGAGGTTGCATTTGAAAGATGGACTTGGATTAGACAATGTGTGATGAAAACTGGATATGAATATAAAATAAATAAATACTGATACAAGATACATAAATATACATGCAATGGCAAGCATAAATATAACTTTCAATTAACTACTGTGGAAGTGCTATAGAATACGTAAATAGTAGACCAAGGACCACGTTCCAATGTTGGTTAGGGATTAAAACTTTGTTAATAAAATAGGAATATTGGCTTTGCATTACGGGCTCATACATTGGATTTGAGTATCGGAGTATCGGAAATATTTGAATTCTAATATGAATTAGGATGATTTTGAATATGGGAATTGAGTACACCCGATTCTTTTTTGGATGCGTTCCGTGTAAAAAAAAGTTTTCAGTTCAAAATTCGAAAATCCGTGTAAAAAAAGTAAAAAAAGCAACTTTGCAAAAATTTTGTTTGGGATTTTTTTTTACACGACCTACCTGGATACCTGGATACCTGGTTGACTACAGCGTTGATACACCTATGCCTGGCGTATTGTAGAGCTCCATTATCGTCGGTCTTGGGCGATGTTCCTCCAGTTTCTCCGAACCTTCAGGGTCCCCAGGTCCGATTCCACCGCGTGCAGCCAGCGTGTTCGTGGTCTTCCACGAAGGTTCTCTGTTGAATATTGTTTTCGCTATTATTTCTTCCGACATTTGCACTAAGTGACCAGCCACTGAAGTCTGCCTTGTTTTATACGATTCAAAATATTTTCTTCTTTGTATACTTGATACAGCTTATGATTCATGCGGCGCAGACAACACACCATTTTCTAGTTTCCCTCCGAGTATTGTACGCAGCACTTTTCGCTTGAAAACCCCGAAAGCTCTCCGGTCCGCCTCTTTTAATGTCTTTTAATTCAATGTTCATGTGCATAAAGGGCTACTGATTGAATCAGAGTTTTGTATAGAGCAAAATTTCGTTTCTGTCTGCATGTTGCGGGAATTAAGTTGGTTACGTAATCCGTAAAAAGCCCTATTTGCAGCAGCAATACGTCTTTTCACTTCACGGGAAACGTCATTGTCACATGTCACAAGCGTTCCTAGGTAAACAAATTCTTCAGCAACACATCCCCATCAAGCACTATCTTTGCACCAACACCACTAGGTCTTCCTCTATCTCTATCTGTCCCCATGTACTTTGTCTTAGTAGAGTTAATGGCTTATCCTCGCCGTCTCCCTCTTTAGTGGGACAAAAGCCTCCACTATTGCCCTGCAATCGATTCCAATGAGGTCGATGTCGTCCGCAAAGCCTAGGAGCATATGCGACCGTGTGATGCTAGTGCCGTTCCTCTGCACGCCAGATCTCCTAATAGCGCCCTCAAGTGCAATGTTGAACAACAAATTCGAAAGTGCATCACCCTGCTTCAATCCGTCTAAGGTCACAGACGAGGTTGACACTTCGTCTGCAATCCGAATACTTGATTACGAGCCATCCAGCATTGCACGTATGAGTCTCATCAGTTTCGCCGGAAAACCATGTTCGGACATTATCTGCCACAGCTCATGTCTTTTCACTGAATCGTACGCTGCTTTGAAATCAATGAACAGATGGTGAATCTGCAAGTTGTACTCCCGGAATTTATCAAGGATCATCCGCAGGCTAAACATCCGATCCGTCGTGGATCGGCCCTCACGAAAACCTGCCTGGTATTCGCCGACGAAGGACTCCTCAAGCGGTCTGCGTCTGTTAAACAGAACAGAAGGGTGATCCCTCTGTAATTGGCACACTCTAGTATGTGCGCTTTCTTATAGATTGGGCATATGAGGCCAGGTCACTTTGAGTGGCTGCCATTTTTTTAGTTTTCAACCGATTCTCCTAATTTTTGGTAGTTTGGTAAAACTCGCCGAGATCTGTCTCCGCTTGAAAAATCTTGAAAATATGCGCTACAGTGTACTTTTTTCAAAAAACTTACGTTGTCTGTGCTCTGGGGTCAAATTGACCCCAAATTGAAATTGCTATAACTTTTTTAATGTTTGGCCAATTTTGGATTTTTGGAGCTGTTTCGAAATATAATTCAATCATCTTTCAGGTCGTTAGCAAAGATTGACTTTAGGTGGGCGGATACATTGCAGGAGGGTTTTCGTAAAAAGGGTACAAAAACAGTGCTTTTCATGCTTATTTTACTTATATCTGAAAATCCTACCCATTTTGAACTGCACCTTTTCAAAAAGGTTATGCAGGAAGGCATGTGGTTTGACATGAGGCATTGATTAGTTTAGAGCTTGGTTGCTAGGTGGCGGTATATTTGAATTCATTATTTTAGACTACTCAAGTAATTCCGATGTTTGGAATTTTCCTCATTGTAAATATTCTTATCTCACAAATTAGAAATTTGTAAAGATGACGTCTTTAACAAAGTTCATCTGGTGGGAATGGACTTTCATGTGACGGAATAAATAATTAGGAAATTTACAAATAGGCAGCGCTAGTGTACTTGCAATATTTTTGCATATTTGAAATATTGCTTTAGCTTGAGATCCCTCATACCTACACCCAAGTTGTATTCGGCAACATTGTTCAGGATGTCCAGGACTACAAAGCGGTGCTCAATATAATGAGCATTTCTTCCAAGATGCGGCGCTAGTGAGCTGTTATATTTGAGTATATTGTTCTATGTGAGATCTGATGTATTTTGTTTTGTAGCATTTTTGGTAAACATGAATGTTGTGGAATTCATCAAAAGTTTTCTTTGTATTCAACCTGCTCCAGCGATGCTGCAAATAATAGAATGTGTTCACAGAATATGATTAGGTCATCCAAGAAAACCCTGGAATTAAGGCCTTTGGGTCTACATGCGTAACCAAAGATCAGCCAGTTTGCCGCCTTTTTTTAAATTCCCAATTATTACTTCCGTCACAAGACAGTCCATTCCCACTAGAAGACCTTTGATCAAGACGCCATTTTACAAATTTTAAATTTGTGCGATAAGAATATTTACGCTGAGGAGAACTCTCACACTTAAAATAAATCGCCGAATTCGGTAAAATTTTACCGAAATCTCAACAGCAGAACTGTTCGGTAAATAATTTAACTGATTTTCGGTGATTTTGACAGTTGAGCAATGGAAAAAATCACAAAAAATCTGTAAAATAAATTACCGAACAGTTCTGCTGTTGAGATTTCGGTAAAATTTACCGAATACGGTGAAATGAGGTAAGTGTGCTATATATCGGAATATCTTGAGGAGTCTAAAATAATGAATTCAAATATACCACCACCTGGCGGCCAAGTTCTAAATTTATCAACGCCTCATGCCAAAGCACACGCCTTTCTGCATAACCATTTTAAAAAAGGTACAGTTCAAAATAGGTTGGATTTTCGGATATAAGTAAAATAGTCATGAAAAATCACTGTATTTGTACCCTTGTTCACTAAAACCTCTCCCCGCAATGTACGCGCCCACCAACAGTCAAATCTTTTGTTACGATCTGAAAGATGATTAAATTATCTTCCGAAACAGCTCCAAAAATCCAAAATCAGCCAAACAATAAAAAAGTTATAGCAATTTCAATTTGGGGTCAATTTGACCCCAGAGCACAGACAACGTAAGTTTTTTTGAGCACAGACAGAAGGTTAATTGTAAAATTAGACTTGGCTGAAATTTATAAAAAAAAGCGAAGTAAATATGTTTATGAAAAACCCAAGTCAATGGTTTTTTTAGTGAGAGAAGAAGCGGAATGTGAGGGTGAGATATATTAGAAATTGAGCAATCCACTTTCAGCGTGCATTGATGACAGATATGCAAATATCATCCGAATAACGGTTCGGTTGCCAACATTGACTAGTGGATAGCAGGCCATGACTTCGCCTCTTTCCTCGTCGGGCAACGAACGGAGTCACACGCTCGATAAGACAGCGAACAAGCGATCAAACCAACGGAAAGTTCGTGCGGCGGAATTAGCCCGCACATTTCGGAAAAGCGTGAGGTGATCATAATGGAACGTACACACGGTCAAGCAGTATGACCAACATTGACTCCACCTCTCGTTTGTTCCAACATCCATCAAGTTCTACCAACAGCGGAACGAACAATCAATCTATTCGACCAACAATATCACACACGAACGACCGGAGCGCTAACTTGAGCATCAACCATCAAAAAATATATGGGGGTTTGTGCAACTTCACTACAAATGCTCAAACATGTTCGGCGAACCTTGACTCCACCCCCGACAACTCAAACCAAAATCAAACCGTTTTAATTTTTTCCAACCGAGCCGCCAACTGTCAAATGGTTGTTCGAACAGCTTCACACACGTTCCAACAAAGCAGCAACCGAAGCGTTTTCTCGGGGGTGGAGTCAATGTTCGTCGAACTGCTTGACTGGTGTGTACGTTGCATAAGGTGGCGGCAGAACTAGCACCTGATTGGTGATGTGGCAGACAACGATGGCGGTATGGTAACGAACCTGAGAGTACGCACACCGAATAGACGTTTCTGACTCCGGATCTACAGGAAATCTATGTACTGGGTAATTACCAAGAATTGGGAAGATGAAGTTCTGCCACATGAAAGGTGGTGGATGAAAGGTGTCGTGTCTCCCATTTGCTGGATTGAAACAGGGTGATAAGATGGAACTACCGTTCGAAATTTCAGCTCCCTAACATTCTACCACAAACCAGGTGGTCGCTCATAATATGTTTAAAATTACAGTTACGGATACTTCAGGTCTCAGAAAGTTCATGTTGTATGACGGAAGAGAGTTTATAAGGTCTGGCGAATCTTGAGAATAATTCGGTTCAGTGTAAAAAGTGGAAAAAGTGAAAAATAATTCAACAAAATCAGGGGCGTCGTTTTAACACTAAACTAAACACACACTAAATGGCATCACATAAGGCTTTTTCCAGTTTCGGTGAAGTGCCAGAAAATCGACGAGTTGTACTTAACCTCATTTTGTACATGGTGAACTTACTCAGGAAAGAAGATGACACAAGCTTTTCTTACTCCAATTCAGCATTCCACCAGTGTTGCTTGTACGGTTACCTAGGGAAAGTTCTACGAAGAGGAACATATTTGACTATCGTATCGAAAAACGCTCTGTGGAATGATGTAAACCAGGCATTTATATCGTTTTGTTAAGTATTTGAAACCAATCCAGTGGATCTAAGTCATTCTTCACAGCCTTCTCGTAGACACAGCGATTTCTTTTACTGCAGATTAGAGATGATGATCCGTGTTGCGTAAATTTAAACATAGAACTAACGGTTTGTGATGTCGGTCAGGGCTTACAAATGAATTCGGTGATTTGATAAGCTCAGCTTCGTTACTGTCGCTCACAAAGAAGTCTTTTCTTTGAATAAGATACATGGCAGATTTACTTCAAGCCACTATAAAAAAAAACACCTAAATAAAGTTTAAAAAAAAAAATCAAGCCACTATGAATGAAGGTTTCTTTGGGACGTTAAACTGCGTTCAATACTCAGTAAAGAACTTATAAAGGTGTATGACATAGACACTAAATTGTAAACGGGAGCAACATAAAATTTCCATGAAGAATTAAAACTTTTCCATTCAAATTTAGAAAATTGCCAATAAAGAAATTAGGGTATGAGCAATAAATAAATATAAAATATCATCAAATAATGCAAAATTTTCATAAGCAATTGAGAATTTCCCACAAAACAAAAATAAATTAGCACTTTTAAAAGCAAAAATTGCAATTATAAAAGAAGAATTTTCCATAACGAAATCAAAATGTTCCACGAAAAAAAAAAACAAAATTTCCATAAATAAATCAATATTAGCAATAAACAATTACAAAAGTGGAAAGTTAAAAAAGTGAAAAAGTTTATTGCTAATATTACATTTGTACATTACAATTTTGTATTTTTTTAAATTTATATTCCGAACACTCCAGCATTTTTTTTCCATTTCGGAAGTCTCTTTGACACATGAATTAAAATGCTTTCTTAGATAAATTAGATTAGAAACAATTTTCCAAAGGGTAGCGCAAGAATAGAACTTTCATATATGCGCTTGATAAACATATTTGATTGATTGTTGGTAACAATACTGAATGATTTGATTCTGCCAAACTTTGTCTCAAATGCCGAGCACGCATAGTGAAAATTATCTCAAATTCCGAACACTTTGATTCAAATTTAGAACACCATACCACCTTAAATCCACTAAAATACAAAATTTCATCGTCATCTCATTGTTGTACAATTCTAATGTCCTTAATCTGTTCGCCTGCCGTGAAAACTCGTTTATTTATGCAATAATAACGGAATTTTTCAAATAAATCTTCATGTGTTGAGTGTTCAGAATATAAGTCTGTTCGGGATTTAAGTCAAAACGGTACACTTTAATGGTCTGGTTACTTAGTGCGAATGTCTATAAGCAAAAAGGCAAATACAACATTGAACAAATAATTTGAAATATTTAGAGTAGCATATGGCTTAGCGGAACCCTTAGCCCTTCAAGTATCAAGTAAGTATTAGACCTGTGCGCCGCCGCGCCACGCCGCCGCCGCCGGAGGTTTTACTCGCGCCGCCGCCGCCGACGATTTTGGGTCGGCGCGCCGCCGATCATAATTTTGCCACGCCAGTGGCAATTAACTTAAGTCGAGTCGAGCCAAGCACGAGACACTGAAAACGGCCTAATAATTCAGGTCGAAATACGTATCCGTGAAGAAATACAGCGTGGTAGAGTTAATTGGAATAGTACTAAACTAGTCTTATAGAAGTTCATAAATGTTCCTTTAGAGATTCCGTAAATGTTCCTTTGGAGATAGAATTTTCCTTCTCCGAAAATTCCTTAAGAATTTTCATTACGGATTTCTTCAGAAAATCCTTTACGAATTTCTTTCGAAAATGGCTTAAGGAATGCTTTCGGATTTTGTTTCACGAATTCCTACAATCTCCTTCGGAGACTCCTTGAGGAATTCCTTTGGATGTTTCTTTAGCAATTCCTGTGAAAATTCCTTAAGGAATTCCTTAAAAAATTCCATTTGTTCTTTTGAGAATTTCTTCGGAAATTTTTCCTTTCGAAATTGTTTCGGCATTTATTTCATGAATCGCTGGAAAAGGTTCTTCTAGATATCCATAAGGAATTCATTCAAATTTTGCCTAAGGAATCTCTTCAGAACTTCTTCCAGCTACTCCTTTCAAACATTCTTCGGGAATTCTTCCGGAACTTCCTGCAGGCATTTCTTCGAAAATGCCTTCATCTTTCCTAAAGTCTTTGTTTGTTTGTTGTTTATTTTTGGATTTTTTTTTTCGAAAACTCAATAAGTAACTACATCGCAAACAACTTCATTTTCAATAAATTCCAAAGGATTTCCTGGAAGATTTTCCGAAAAAAAAATCTGGAGAAATCTCCGAAGAATATCTCAGAGGTTTTACGAATAATCTTTTAAAGAAGTCCCTGGAGGAATATCCGAATGAATTCCTGGTGGTATTTTTTTGTTATTTGAGAAATAAAATTCTGGAGGAATTCCCAAATGAATTTTTGGAGGCGTTTTTAAATAAATTTGTGTTGGGTTTAGTGCAGGAATTCCCAAATAAACTTTTGAAAAGATTCCCAAAAGAGAACCTGAATGGATTTTCGAAAATAATTCCTAAAGGAACTTCTAAAAGATTTTTGAAGGTAAAATACTTCCATGAAGAATTCTTAAAGGAATTTCCAGGGGAAGCGATAAAGGTATTTTTGAAGGACGTTATGATGGAATTTCCGAAGGAATTTTCAAAGGATATATATAGTGTTTCAGAGAAAATGCCTACTGGTTTTTCTGATGTAATTCCTTGGTTTCTTCAAGAATTCCTTTGGAATTTTTTTCAGTAATTTATTCGCAATTTCCTCCAGAGATTCCTTTGAAGATTTTTTCAGAAATTCTTTAGAAAATTGCCTTTAAAAGTTCTACAAAAACTCCTCCATAAACGAATTCCAGAAAGATCTTAGGAAAACCTTAGGAAATTCGTTAAAGTTCGTTCTTTTGGAAAATCCTTTGAAAATTTCTTAGGAAATTGCTTAAGGAATTGCTTCATAAAATCCTTCAGGAATTTTTCGTAATTCCCATAGAAATTCTTTCGGATATTCCTTCCGAAAATCAATTCCTCCAAAAATTCCTTCAGAAATTCATTTACAGATTCCTTCGGAAATATGTTTAGTTATTTAAAGTTTGCCTAGGAATTTCTTCGGAAATTAATACGGAGGATTATTTAAAGAATTACTTCGGATTTTTTTAATAAAAAAAAACGTTGGAAATTTTATAGAAATTCCTTTTATTTATTTTTGAAAATTCTTTGGTAACTTTAGGAAGAAGTTCTTTGACATTTCCCTCAATCATTCCGTCACAATATTCTCAATTTCTTTTGATTTTTTTCGGGAAAAACTATTTTTGAAGTCGATGCTTCCGGGCAAAATTATAAAATACCTATAAATATAATAAGCAAGGCCTTCGTGACCAAACCTTTGTTCCTTATGACGAATAAGCGAGTCTACATTAAGCAAGGTTTTGTATTTCTTTGGTGTGATTTGTGGGAAGTGAGTCGTGGGATCAATAGTGAATTTTACACTAAGTTCTTTTATTTTACACTAAGTTTCGCTATTCCCTCGTAGAGTCCTTTCTGAACTCCTTCGAAGATTTTTTCAGCAATTTCTTCGGAAATTGTTTTAGGAATTCTTTCGGAAACTATTTCATTCCTTAATAAATTTCCGAATGAAATCCTGAAAGAATAGTCTACGGTTTTACCTGTGGCTTTACTAAAGGAATTTCCCAACGAGAACCTTAATGGTTTTTGAAAAATTGCTTATTGCTTGAAAAATTGCTTATAGGGTTTTACAAAGGAATTTCTAATGAAACTTTCGTAAAAAAAATCGTAGTTTCCTCCGGAAGTCCCTTCAGGAACTCCACCAAGAACTTTTTTGTCATATTTTACCAACTTTTGAGGAAAATATTCAATTTGGTTGATCATCGTGCCCAAGTCTTACTCAGCCAGAGCTCATTTTAGTTATGTTGATCATCTATTGAGATTTGTGCATACAAGAACGGGAGGTGGGGAGTAAACTGTTTATTGTGGTTGTCATTAGTGGACTCCATCGTGAATGCCCTTCTAGGATCCAAGGGTCACAGCAGGTGAACGAAGTAGCACCGCAAATTCTCTAAATATACTAGATATGTAGCTGCTCAAACATTGCCCAATTGTATATGTAACTCAAAGAATAGTAGTTAGAATTTTTCTGAAATTTAGATATATTGAGAAGTAAATCAACTGGAGTTTATCAAAATCTTAAATTGGGAAAACTTTTGGAAAAAATATTAACAAATTAGTCCTATGACACCGAAGTCTAATTCTCAATACTGCTCAAGGGTTACGAAAAGTGAAGCAGGATTCGTTGTTAAATTTTGATTCATCAAAGAGAATAATAGAATAATTTTAATTTAAATAACATTTTGAGATCAGGTACTTATTAGTGTTGCTGGTCGAGACGAGCCAGTCTCGGGCTGAAAGTCTCGATAATAAAGACAAAAAAAGTGTTGCTGGTAATTTACTATGAAATGTGCTGTTTGATGATCGACAAACATAGAATATTTCAATTTTAATCCACTGAAGTCGATTTTTATACGGGCGATTCGTACGGTGTGAATCAAAACCACGTGAATTCAAAAATCCGCGTTAAAATTGATTTTTTGCCATTGAATTTTCCATTCACGCCGGTTCACGCCGCCGCCGATAAAAGCCAACGGCGCGCCGCCGCCACCGGAGCAAAAGTGACCACTACGCCGCCGCCGCCGATTATATGACCGGCGCACAGGTCTAGTAAGTATGCGTTATAGTAATGATACATGTATTTTTATTGCATTTCACAGTCGTATTGAAGTTTGTTTCTTTGAATTGTCTAATAATTCAGTTCTGCTTCCAAGGGTTCCTTTATCAAAATTAATAAAAAGCTTGTAGATGTTTCAATGTTTGTTTCAGCAGTTCTTATTGAACCGTAGCAAATCTCCTTTTTTAACTGGTGTACACCCATATTCCCATATACAGTGACGAATAAACATTTTTATAACAACATCATAATAAACACCTACGGAATCCCATCCGGATAGATCCACCTGTCTGGCAACGACGGTTACTGCAAGCAACACCCTCCTACTCGATGCTAATGCCCCTTCTGGGACAGAACAATTGCGCGCCTTGGTGTGTATGATACGAGCACAAAGAAATGAAAAGAAGAAGGAAATTTATTCCGACGGCAAAATTATGCTGATAGCATTTTCTCTCTTTGGGATCCTTCTTATGGCCGTTTGTTGCGTAGAGTTGACGTTGTTGCTTGTGGGTTGTATTTGATGCCGGCATTTTTTTCTATTCGCATTTGCATCATCGTCGTCATCAGATCGCCGCTCAGTCTTGTGCCGGGTGTGAGAGTGTTGCGCTTACGTTGCCTTCGTTGCTGCTAGTTGGGTCGTGTTCCACTAGAATGTTGCACAGTCACTGGGTTTGCATAGTGCGCATGCGACCCTTTTTGGGTCTTCCGCGTTCCACACCGTTGTATCTGTCTGGAGGCTCATCGGATGGCTCAAATGTTGGGTGCCTGTCCATTGCATTCCAGCACTATTCTTGCGTGTTTTCCGATGCGATGGATATTGCTTGACAAGAGGAACGGTGCATGCAAAGTACATTCGTATCATATTAAATCGTACTGTTCTGTTTGTTTAAAAATATAAGATCTTCGAATATTTAAGTTCGTTCTGGGTCTTTTTGGAGTAATTTCATGTTTGCGTGAAGCTTTCACTAGTTCTCAATTTATTTTAAATGTTTGTGTACATTTGAACAGCATATCCTGTTTGTTTTGATAAATTCTTGAACAAGAGCACTTCCTCCCAATTGAAACCACATTGTTTTAATGAAGTTTATGACGGTATTTTTCAAATATTTGTGATGTTATGAAGAAAGACATTTTTTTTCAAATTTGGCCTATACTCATGGTGGACTTGGTGCTTATGGCAACTGAAAACAGGGGCATAGCCAAAACACACCCCAGTACGACTACAGTCTCTTCTGTTCGTTTAATTTCTACGCATGTACAGCCAAACAAAAAACAAACCTAAGGGGCTTGTCCCACGAAAACAAAATAAACACAATCGAAAAAAATCATGTTTTATTTAAAAAGTTGTGGTGAAAACTATCCGTGTAGAAAGCGATCTCAGTATATTTCCGATAGTTTTGAACCCAGCAATGAGTGATGGAATTTGCATCAATATCTCAATGCTTTGGACTACCATTTTTCTTTTGGTTTTCGATACGTCATCTAATAATGCTTTAATAAGCAATTTGAAGCAAATTATTCTACGCAAACAAAGTAGATAACTTACTGTAGCAGATACTGGATAAGTAATTTAAATGACTACAGCCCCCTTAGCTATATTTTTTCCGATCCATTTGACAATGCAATTATATCCACTTTCCGTTGAACCTCAGTTGTTTATTTACACAAGCTTCCACGAGGGAATCGTTATTTTTTAAATGTAAAGGCGATCTGTTTTGCACTAATCGTTTTTCCACGAAAAGTTGATTATCTCATTTTTTTCTAGCTTTCAACTTTATTTTATTTCTTTCAAATGGAAACAACAATAGCTTCAGTGGAATCATCCACGAACGTCTATTTGTGGATAATGAAGTGAGTTGTGGGCGCATATTTTTTTGTAATTGCTTACGGAAGAAAAATCGAGAAAAGTTAGTTGAACGAAAAACCGATGGAGAATAAAACCAACGACAGAAACAATTAGTTCAACTAAACCCTCCAACAGATGACATTCATCATACGTACATTCAAAGTCGTCAGACCAATACAAACTTTATGGTACGAATGAATAGAATTGCATGAGCACCGATAAGCAACAACTCTACTGATATAAGGATCGTTATATGTGGTGCCATTATTGAGCTTCACTTGGCTTCGCACATCGATATTAAATTTTTTTTTTTTTCATTTGTGAATAAATTATACACCTGTTTGGTATGTAGTGTGAAAAATGCACAGCTTGTAGCTATGAATCAACAACTGTTAAAAATGCTTATTTCAGTTACAGATACGGTTGTTGATGGAAGTAGCCAAATGGTTATTTCTCGTCTTGCTGGACGCGATTTTTTTTTCTTGCTGGATATCTTAGGAGTGCACTGACGGAGTTAAGCAGGGAAACGATGATGTACGTGATCAAATACCTACGCCAAAATTGTTCTACAAAAACTAATTTTCTGCAAATTTTTATAATCACTGGCGGAGTTAAGCGATGTGGCCCACCTAAAAAAAAAATGAATGAAATTTTCAGGGAATTCCAAGATTTTTTTTCTGAATTTTTGGATAATGTAACTTAAGGAATTGAAAGAATTTGTTCAATAGAATCTTGAAATAATTGCTGAGGAAATTTGATAAAGAAAAATTGGAAAAAGAATTCGTTAAAAAAACATCTGAAGGCATTCCTTGAGGAATTCCTTCGAAAATACGGACAGTAGTAAAACAATGCCCTGTTTTGAAACTGGAATTAAGACTTGCAAAAAAACAAAAAGTATCTGGGTTGCAGGCGATCCATCGTCATACTTCTTCGGATATTCCCAAGAATTCTTTGCGAATTCACTTCAGGAGTTGCTTCGGAGATTTTTCCATTATTCATCCAGGTGTTATTTCATAAATTTACTCAAAAATTCGTTCGAAATCATCCAGACATTCTTTCGAAAAAATTGCCTCGGGAAATAATTTGGTTGATCATCCATAAATTCTTTGAGACATACCTTAAAAAAAATCTCCAAAAATTTTATCGTAAATTTCTTCTTTCCACAAGCAATTTCTATAAAAATCTTCCGTAAATGAATCTAGAACTATCTTCGAAATTCCTTTTGTATTTCTTTTGAAAATTCTTTCAAACATTTGTCTAAGAATTCTTTTTTAAACTCCTCCAGAATTTCCTTCAGGAACTCCTGTGGTAATACTTTTAGAAATTATTCCAGGTATTCCATCAGAAATTCCATACCCTCGGATCCAGCAATTCCGCAGGAATTTCTTTCAGGAATTTCCGAACGTTTTCCTAGAGAAATTACCGAAGGAGCTCCTGAGGGCATTTCCGATTTTTTTTCTCTATGCGTTCCTCCAAGAATTCCTTGGAAATTTCCTCCAGGGATTCTTTCGGCAAATGCTCAGGAAATTGCGGTGGAGATAGATCCAGAAATTCTTTTGGATATGCATCAAGATATTCCTATAGGAAAACCATCACAAATATTCAAGGGATACTTGTCTTTAAAATTTCTTCCAAGATTTCTTTGGAAATTCCTTAACAAATTCTTAAATTCCTTCGGAAATTCCTTTGGATATGTATCAAGATATTCCTATAGAAAAACCTAGAAAAAATCCTGGAGGAATACTTGCGTCTTGAGAATTTCTTCGGATATTCCTTCCAAGATTTCTTCGAAAATTCCTTCAGAATTCCTTAACGAGTTCTTAAATTCTATCGGAAATTCTTTTGGAAATTTTGTCGAAGTCCCTACGGAAAATTCTTCGGAACAACCTGAGCAGGAGCGACGACCTCGATAACTGTATAAGCTAGCCTTGCATAAGAGGTAAAATTCCAAAAAATAATACCAAAAACTTAAATGCAGAATACTTGTGGTCTAACATGCTTAGGTATTTCAATACCAAACGAAAAATAATTTGTTATGCAATTGGTATTGAAATAGAATTGTAATAACAGAGTATGGTATGCCTGAAGTATCGTGCATAAAATTTTTGGTATTACTTTCTTGGTATTTTACCTCTTATGCAATGCATCAATAACAGAATTAAGTATTATTGAGCCAATTTCTCCTGCTCGGGAACTTGTGCGCCGATTGAAATTTTATAGGCGGCGGCGTGATAGATCATTTTTAGCCAGCGGCGGCGACGTCACGCCGTTGGTAATCAGCGGCGGCGTGAGTCAGCATGAACTAATTTCAAGATTTAAAAAATTTCCGGAATTTCCTCAACGGTTTCCTCAGCAAGTTCATCCACGAGATCGTTGGGAAGTTCTGCAAGAAATTCCTCTGGAAATTCTTCCAGATACTCCTCTTGAAGTTCCACCAGGAATTCCTCCGGAAGCTTCTCCTGGAATTCCACCGGAAGTTCCTCCAGGAACTCCTCCGACAAGAGGTGGACCAGTCAAGGGCTAGAACCTCAATAATAAAGCATAATAATTTTAAAAAATCCTTCGTAAGTTCCAATAGGATTTCCTCCGGAAGTTTCTCCAGGGATTCCTCCAGAAGTTCTTACAGGAGTTCCTCCAATTTTCCACAAGGAGTTAGTTGTAAAGTTCTTTCAGGAATTCGAAAAGTTCATCCAAGAATTTTTCCTGGAATTCCTACGAAAGTTCTATCAACATTTCTTCAGGACAGTCCTCCAGATACTCCTCTTGAAGTTCGTCCAGGAATTTCTCTTGAAGTTCCTCCAGGAATTCCTCCCGAAGCTCCTCCAGGAATTTCTCCGGAAGTTGCTCCAGGAATTTCTCCGGAAGCTCCTTCAGGAATTCCTCCGATAGTACTTCCAGGAATTCTTCCAAATTTCCACCAGGAGTTAGTTGTGAAGTTCTTCCAGCAATTCGAAAAGTTCATCCAAGAATTTTTCCGGGACTTCCTTCGAAAGTTCTATCAAAATTTCTTCAGAAATTTCTCAAGAGTTTCACCAGAAATCCCTCTGGAAGTTCTTCCAGGGAATCTGTGTCAATAGGTCGAAGGACAAAAGGTCGAAAGGACAAAAGGTCAAAAGGACAAAAGGTCGAAAGGACAAAAGGTCGAAAGGACAAAAGGTTGAAAGGACAAAAGGTCGAAAGGACAAAAGGTCGAAAGAAAAAAGGTCGGAAGGATAAAAAGACAAAAAGACAAAAGGTCGAAAGGATAAAAGGTCGAAAACAAAAGGTCGAAAGGATGAAAGGTCGAAAGGATAACATGTCGGAAGGACAAAATGTCGAAAGGACAAAATGTCGAAAGGACAAAATGTCGAAAGGACAAAATGTCGAAAGGACAAAAGGTCGAAAGGATAAAATGTCGAAATGGCAAAATGTCGAAAGGACAAAAGGTCGAAAGTCAAAAGTTCGAAAAGACAAAAGGTCGAAATGAAAAAAGGTCGAAAGAAAAGAGGGTCGAAAATATGAAAGAATGTTGAAGGAAAAACAGGTTGAAATAATAATTGGGTCAAAAGGTCGAAAGGACGGAAGATCGAAGAGACAAAAGGTCGACAGTAAAATAGACAGAGATTGGAGGTTGCATTTTATTTATCAATAGCAGACCCAACGAACTTCGTTTCGCCTAAAATTGATTTATTCTATGATTAGATCTCAAGTTATGAAGAATTTAATGTTTCATTTGTATGAGAGCCCCCTTTTCCAAAGTGGGAGGGATCTCGAACCATCTTAAGAACCTTCCCCGGTCCTGGAAACCACTGCCTACAAATTTTCACGCCGATCGGTTCAGTAGTTTCCGAGTCTATTCGGTTTTATGTATATAGATAGACTTTACTTACGAGGTATGCCTTATATTTTTAACAGGCGCTATTCCTCAGAGTTCACTTAATCCTATACTGCCATAATCTGAAAAAGTGACGTATGCGCCATTTTACAACATACATGTTTTCCATTTTTCTGTTAAAGAGTACGATGAATACTACTCGTTAACACAATTTTTGTAAAATATTGGCGTATACGTCACTTTGCCAGATTACGGTAGTATAACCCAAATTTTTATTTTTGCTCAAAATAACTATTTCGCTCTCTAAAACCGGTCTGAACACATTTTAAGCAATACGTTCAAATTGGCAATTTCACCGCTTCACCTTTTTAAAATTTTGTTTTCCTATTTTAGAATTAATTTAATTTTACCCAGATTTGAACAAGAATTGCAGTTTATATCATTGATTGACATCAAACACTTTTTGAAATCTGAACAAATAAAAATTACAAATAAAATCAAAGTATCCCGTCTTAAGGTGGTCTTGGGCGTTAGAGGGTTTCTAGAAATGAAACACAAACGTTCATAATTCACTTTACGCAAATTTGGGCAATTCCATACCCCGTAACGCAACGGTTTGACATATTTAAATGACATATTCCGAATGATTTTGATGAAAATAAGTGAAGAACTATTGTCAGGAATTACAATTTAAGTTAATGAAGCCTAGCAACACTTTGATAAAAATATTGAATTGATAATTTACCTTTGATGGATATACTATGTTTGAACAAAAGGAAAATTCTAGAACAAAATGTGTTGGTATTGATATTTCATATGCGGTTTTTACGTTTAAGATAGTAAGTGTTTTGTTACTCGGCTAAAATCCCAAATATTCGAAATACGCAACCAAATAAAACGCTATTGCCGCCTTACGTACCCGCATAACACACCAACAGCACCGTAGCGTACGGTTGGCCAGGTTGGCCCCCGCCAAGGGCGCCAGGCTTCAAGGGGGCACCAAAATCAAGGATATCGCGATTAGATGATTTCCTCGGTAATCAACGATTCAATAATCAATCGTTTGACCATTTCCCATTAATAACTGATACAGGTTTCAGAATGTGATAAGAACAGGAAATGCAAATGGCAAGGAGCATGGAACAGACTTCTAGGAAGAGAGCCCTACAAGGGGACTTTTCTATACGCTAAAGGCGAAACACAAAGTAGACTGTAAAAAATGTATACGATGATAAGGAGTTTGTTTAGATTTAAGAAAAATTTACTTATTTTACGCAGACAAGATTTTTGACGTCCGAAAACGATGGCATTTAATCCAGTGATGTTTCTGATTCTATTAAACCACATTCGAGAAAAGACAAAGCGAAGATGATGGGTACTAGATGAACATTGATAATATGAGTTTGATTTTTCTATATAAACTGATTAAGCTTTAAATGATGATGAGTATTTGGAATGACATCACTTATCTAACAGCATACTAAACACAAGAATCTGCATCGAGGTATTTCAACAACGACTTCAAAGTTCAAAGTTGAACTACTTCAAAGTTGAACTTAATTCGTCCAAGCAATTTAACCAGTGCCATCAAACTACTGCCAGATCCGATGCCCATCCTGACCATTAATCAACCCACAGACTCTGGTTTTTCTTGATACGAAAGTCAAACCGTTATTCCGGCCATCTACGATTTCGGTACAGAGTTGAATTTCTTTGAAAGTCCTGTAGTTTCTTGAAACCACCAACCTAGACACTTTAGAGTTGGATTTTTCTAAATTAATATGGAATTTTTCTGAAGGTAACTTAACCCACTCCAAAGTAGGGTTTTGTGTTCTTCTAGGTCTGATAGAGCTCGAAGCACCGACCAGTACACATGTTGATGGCCACTAATGCATGAATTCCCAACAAGGAAGTTCGGAAGTTTTGCGCACTAATGGTTCAAGTTATTGAGTAGGTTTATTGAATTCAAAAATTCGCGAAAATTTCAATGGATTTCCAGGAATTTTATGGCTTTTAGTAATCCTTACTGCCTACCTATATATTGGAACATCTGAAGGTTATAGAATTCTAAGGAATTCATGAAGCAAATTTTACACCACGCAATTAATTGATTTTAAATATCTCTCTGATTTTAACACGCTCTTTGTTTTGATTGAACATATGCAAGATAGTAAGGGATGCCCAATAAAGTTTCGGCAAGGGCACCGGCAGGCCATGCTACGGCTCTGCACACTATCCGCCACTTTGAAAGTGAATCAAAATAATCCACCCCTGCTGAAAACGAAAAAGCCTATTGAGTTCTCCAAATGAATAGAAATGTGAGTGATTTCGGTGTATTCCTCTCAAAGTGTTTGTGATGTTTTTGCTGCAACTAGATTACCACCCACTTTGATTTTTTTACATCGTACACAGTGACATTAGTGTTGGTGATTCTGGCTATGGAGAACTCAATTCGCGAAGCGCCGCGGCAACTTGACATATGAGTCAATTCACACACACACCATAAGAATACGGGAAAAAAGAAGGACTCTCAATATTTCGGGCTCGTCAGGAGCGCCAGAATTCTGATGAAAAAACAGGTATAATTCCCCAACCGCATGAGTAAATCGAGAGACCTAACCTTGCATATTACGCAGCACAAGCGGGAGGAATCAGACCATGTGGAAGTGGAGAAGGACAGCGATCGTCGGAAGGTGATCGACCAGTATCCAGATTTACAAATAACACCCCAGCATTGGGTAAGTCCACCTGAGTGAGAAACAGCCGATCTTTTAATACGGTGCGTGCTTTCATAGGGTGTTTTTGCCGAGCCAGTCCGTTGAGGTGAACCGGTCAAGGGCCGAAAACCTCATTAATAAAGACAATAAAAAAAAGAGCCAGTCCACGGTCAGGTCGCACGATTTAATCATTCCTACCGAACGGGTAGAGGGCCGTCTGATTATTTCGTCTAAGCTGTCAGATTATTCCTGCCGGACGGGTAGACGGCGAGTATCGGAATAAAGAGCGGGTGGTCGGAAGAGACCAGAAACAACCTAGCCGGGTGAGAGCAGCCTCTTCGACGACGGGGAAGATCCAGTGACTCGGAGGGACCCCACCCAGTAGTTGGCCGCACTGGACGACCAGAAGGGTCTCCAGTAGAGCACTCTCGAAGCATGCATGAGGACAGCAAAGCAGTTGCGGCGGTGAGAACTCCGCCGAGAGGATAAATCAGGGGGACGCCCCGAAGACCGTGAATAAGACAGTATGTGCTTTGTGGGATAGGAAGATAGAGAAAGAAGGAGGCAGAGGGTGTGGAGAAAAGGGATGAATAGGAGGTAGGAAGCATGAGATGAATATTAGTACGCCATTCTATATATATATATGTATAAAACCTAGATTTGTGATGACTATCAATTTATTGGTGCTTTAGCCTTCCAGTTTGTTGCTTTTTTGATCCGCTTTGGGAAGTTCTGCTCTACCGCCACCGGAAACTCGCAATACGGTTTAATCTCGAAAGAGCAGCCTATAGCTAAAAGACCTTTCGAAATATTGTCCTTTGATCTTTTCACTTTCGATCTTTTGTCCTTCGACCTCTTGACGCAGATTTTCTGCTTCGACCTTTTATCTCGACTTTTTGACCTTCGACCTTTTGACTCCGATTTTTTGTTTCGGCCTTTTTTCCTTTCGAACTTTTGACTTTCGACCTGTTGTCCTTCGATTTTTTGACTCAGATTTTTTGTTTCGACCTTTTGACCCTTCGACTTTTTGTCCTTTCGACCTTTTGACTATCGACCTTTTGACTCAGAATTTTTGTTTCGACCTTTTGTCTCTTCTACCTTCTGACCCTTCGACCTTTTGTACTTCAACCTTTTGACCTTCGACCTTTTGTGTTTCGACCTTTTGTCCTTCGACCTTTTGATTCATATTTTTTGTTTCGACCTTCTGTTCCTTCGACCTTTTGATTCTTCAACCTTTTGTCCTTTCGACCCTTTGACCTTCGAGCTTTTGTCTTTTCGACCTTTTGTCCCTTCAACCTTCTGACCCTTCAACCTTTTGTCCTTTTGCCCTTTTGACCTTCAAGCTTATTCTTCAAGTATTATTGAGGAATATCCGAAGAATTTTCCTTAGGTATTTTGGAAAAAAAAATCAAAGGTATTTCCTAAGGAATTTCTAAAAGAATTTCTAAAGAAATTCCTAAAAGAATTCGTTAAGGAATTTTCGAAGAAATTTTCGATATGTTCTTAGAAATAATTCTTTCTAAATAAATCTAAAATAAATCTCCTAAATTTTCAAAGAAATGTTCTGGATTAATCTCTGAAGTTTTTTCCGGAGAAATTTTTGTGGACATTTAAGAGTGTTCCTCTGTTCTTGAAATTTTGTCCTAGAATTGTGGAAAGGATTTTTGCTGGAAATTCCGATGGAATTACTGGGGAAATTTTCGATTGCATCCAAAGGAATACACTGTTATCACTTTTCATTTTTGCCCAGCTAGGGAAAAATGAAAAGTGATAACAGTGCTTTCGAAGTCATGTACGGACATTTAGACAAACAGACGGTTCAAGTTGGACTAAACACACGACAACAAACAACATAAATATTTTCCCCTTGAAAAAGACACAATTCCCGTTTCGAAACGTCGGGTAGATAATAAACTCGTTCTGACATTTTTTAAATTGAGTAGCCGATCAATAAATATAATTAAATTTAAATTAACGCAAAAACGATTTAATAAAAATTCCCCGAAAAAAAAATAGAAATATGTAGCCCTTAAAGGATCTTAAAACTTTTTGTATTAGACTAATGCTCTAAATCTGAAATTGGCGGGTTGATAAACGAATTAGTGTCAAATAACATTATTGTCATGACATTCCGTGGCATTTTTTAAATTTTGTTCTCATGCCTCACACTTTATATTTAGATCAATGATCTGACAAAGCATTAATAAAAAAATCCAAATTGTAAATAGTTACAAAAAAAAGTTGTTAGTAAATTAGAAATAACAATTAATTTTTTTTACATATCCTATTACAGCACGCTGTCGTTGATTTTGCTTCGTTTCAAGGTTTCGGGAATAAAAGAATTTTGTTAGTGTCTGATTCAACCAAACCCAACCCGCATAGTTGAAAACGGTTTGCCCTGTTTTTGTTACTAATAATATTTATTAAGGAGTATTGTTACTACTTGGATTATAATCGTTTTACAATATAACTACAGGTTGATCTAAAACTAGTATTGTACAGCATTTTAAATCTACTATACCGTTTGCAATGATTGTACACTTTATTATTCTTTCATAATTTCATATCGTTCATTCTTTTGAAACAAAATTGTAATAAATTGTGAATGAATTATAACTGGTATAGCCTCGGGTATTGCAATAATACAGCACGTGGTTATAAAATAATTATGTATCTTCTTAAGTTGTTGCGCTTCCACACATACTTTGAGAACCGTATCATTTCATGATAAATTCACAATAACCGTTGAAGTTCTGCATTGAGTATGCGTTTGGTTTTTGATGGACTGAAATATTAATTTTCCGTGTTTGTTTATAGTCAGAAAAATACTGTTGCGATGGAACCAGATTTTTCCGTAAAAGTTTTCGTATGCAGTTTCTCGCACCGAAAAAAACAGGTAAGTGATCGGAATTCATATAATAATAAATATTATAATGAATAATAATTATTATTGTGAATTAATAAATATAATGCTCTTTAATGGTTTTTCTTTTGTTCCCAAACAGGTCCTGAGTAGGAGAATCGAGATGATCGCAATCTCGGGAGGACTTGGTTCGGAATTCATTTTTATAAATTAATTGGTAAGTCATGTTTCGTAAATTAAATAACGCCTGCAGATTTATGACATAGGAATTTCTCTCCACTATTTCTTGCAGTCCATACTACATCCTCACAATGGGGGCAGCTTCCTGGAGACCATACATCCCATAATATGGATTTTTGTTTGCAGACGTCACATTAAGTTCACATTATGTTAACAATAAATCGTAAAATAATAATAATACATAAAGATCGTGTTTTATGAAATAAATAGAGAAATATGCTAATTGCTCTTCCTTCCAGTAGAAGATAAAGGATACGGTATGTCGATTTTTTAAATATCATTCTACGGTTCATATATTACACCCCTTATTGTTCTCAGCTAAAACAAGGATTGTAACTGAACCGTACCACATACTTTGAGCCGAAAATAATGTACTGGAAAAATCCCTTTTTTATATGTTAATTATACTTAACCGTCTGTTACCCATATAGTCGATTGGTCAAACACAGTATACCATACTTTGAAAATCATTCATGGTGAGGTTAGTTTATCTTAAGTATGAACAAACATCAGAATGGTAGGGATAACGTTTTCTATTGTTATGAACGTTTTGAGTTATGGTCCAATTATGGTTCATGATTATGCGGGAAGGCTTGAGATGTAGAGCCACGATCACCAATTACTACCAAACACTTCTCAAAAGACCCGATTGGCCAGGTCAGTAAATTAGTTAAGAACAAAATATTAATCTCTCCTTCTGTCTCACAGGCCTTTCAATAATTAAAGGGGTGGAAAATAAAAAATAAAGGCTTTTCAGTTTTCTTGAAGAATTTCTTATAGAATTTCAAAATGTTTTATTTTCCGGTAATATTTTGAAATCTCCCCTCAAATAATTAAATTTTGGCCATGAAATTTTGAGGGGGGCAGAGACAGAAGAAAAATAATTAAAATTCGTTCCCGCCTTACCTGATCTTTTGTGTGGTCCAATTCCAATTGAAAAATCCGGCTCATAAAAATGATTGACCCAAATACTTCCCTTTTTCTTTAGAACGCCAGCGTTTTTCCCGCGATACACCGTGATTTATAATAAGACTTAATCCAAATCTAAGTTCTATAGAAGTAAACTTCATCTCAACTGTCGAAATACAATTTTCAATTCTGGGTCTGATACAAAAAGCCAAAAATCAGTGTTGATATTTTTGCGGATAAATTCCTCCGAGCAACGTACCGTTTGTCGTGTGTGCATTTTCTGTTCCGGATTTATGTCTTAATGAAAAACGGCAACAGAATTGTTAATAGACCTGACGAAAAGCTCCGTGCACAAACGGAATAGACAAAAACAAATGTGCGGAAATGTGAAAAGCGCATAACAAAGACTCTGCTGCCTATTCCAGTAGTAGTAGGTGATAGTTCTGTAGGATCTTGCTGGCCTTTGGAGCACTAGCGCAGTATATGGGAGAAACATGGAAGCAAAATAGAAAAGGCAGTTTAAATACGGACCAAGTCGCAGTGAGCATCGCGCGAACAGAGGAATGTGATCGGACAATGAAGGGGCCACTTTCCTACGGACCGGCTTCCGTCGTCGTCGACACGACATCGCTTTGGACCAGATATGAATGTAAAGCACACATTATTTCTTGGTGGGTATTGTTCTCCGCAAGGGGTGCAATAACGACAAGGATAATGCTATACGACAGGATGAGCAATGTAAGCAGAATGTAGTGTTTTTGATTAGAGTGGAGAACTTTTCAGCTGACAGGAGCTTTCTTAACTACTAGCAATAACTATTTTGTGACACATATGTTAACATCCAGTTTTTTGTTGATAGCTGCTCGTTATTGCCTTAGCCAATGAAAGGAAACGCATTTATGCTTGGTTTCAATACACAAAACCATGTACTATGAAATATAAAGATTATTGGGTTGATGTTCATTTTTAAGATTACCATTAGCATTTAGCAGTTCGCACAAATTCGTAGGTGGTACAAGCCAAGACTATTGTATGAGAGTAGCATCACTTTCATCCGTTACCACAGATATTGATTTGGTACTAACCACTAACTCTTAGATGGAAGCAATGCAGTCTCCAATAATCAAGATATGTCCTGGCCACGTCCTTGCGAATGCTGAGGAAGGGAAAGGATGGTTTGTTGGACACCTACTTAAGAAAAATGCAGAAAACTCTACGACCTCTCATAGGTGCCACGGGAGGTTTTGGGATTGTGTGGAGGTTATAACAGTGGGAATCGTTTTGGTATAACGTGAAACACAGAAAGAACTTAGATAGAAATACAAAGTAGGAAAGGGACGAGCCTGGAATTGAACCCACGATCTCCTGCTTATAAGGCAGAAGCAGTAGCAACTAGACTACCGAGCTCGTCTGGGTTGATGTTCATTTTTAAGATGTCAAAATTTGGCTAATGTATAGCTTTATTTTTTCCAAGAAAGTTTGTCCTTGACCCATTACTACCCACGATTTTTTTTAAAGATTTCAATGGTAAGGAATTATTTATGAGAAAAATGGTAGAACAAAAGTTATTTGGCATAGCTAAAATTAGTGAAAAACGAAAAAAAAAATTTGCTTGTAAACCATATTTTGACCATAGTTAATGGCACCATCAATTTCATATTCAAAACTTTTCCGGGCCATTTGAATTTAGCAAGTCTATTTTCAGTTGAATTCGAGGCCAAGTTAAAGAATAAAAAGCGAGAATTTGCAAAAAAAAAATTCTGCTTAAGCTTCTAGTTTCCTGCTTTTGATTGCTTTCACATCAAATGTTTGGGAAGCTCTATTTTTTCTTGATAATTTTTGTTACGATCGATTAAGATTTGAAAATGTTGTAAAAAATGAAAGGTTGCCCTCCTGGCCAACCCGTACAATCTCCCTGCCGATAACGGCAATTGCCCAATGCCGGTCAGAGAAGCGTTCCTATTACCTCAGGAGTTTCACAAGGTCCAATACGTTCAATATTGGGCCCGATATTAAGGAACCTTTTGTACGACGGGGTTCTAAGACTAAAGTTCCCTTCTGGTGTCAAGATCGTCTGCTTCGCCGATGACGTAACTTTGGACATCCACGGGAAGTCAATTTCCGAGATAGAACTGACCGCATGTTGTGATTGTAATTGTATGTTCATGCACATATTTGGAACATGCAAATAAACTCAACTTCTTTTAAATCGAAATAAATTTAAACTATACTTGATTGTAAAATTAAGTCAAATTAAATTGAATGTCAAATGTTTATTCGTTTGTTGGGATTGGCTGCAATATTACATGTCGTTGATTTTTAAAAACTATGTATTTGCTGTACCTTGTGTTCCCCTTGTCTACCAATGAAGGTAAAATTTTCAATAGAAAACATGGATCTTACCTAAGAGAATGAAAGCTCACAGTACAAACAAAACTTGCAAACTTCCGTTCAAGAAGATGTAACAATATGACCTACGTGTTGAATAACATAAATTTACAGGATATTTTAATTTTCCACGTGTTGTAATTTCACAATCCTTGACCACAATAAAAAAAAATAAACAAAAGTCCGCTAATCCGGGATTCAAACATTGATCCGCAGAGTAAGAGCCTATCTCGATAATAACTCGGACATTTCTACTTCTTGCAAGGGAGTCGATCAAGGTGTATCCGGTTAAGCATTTTGGTGATAACTTCATCAGACTTAATGATAGCACGAAAGCTCAATATTACGTGACGTGGAAACTGCTTCGAGACGGGAGAGATTATTTGAAATTCAGTTTGCTGAATGCATCAAAGATTTCTCGTCAAAATGTGTGATAAGCATTGAGCTACAACGATGAAATGCTTCATCTTGATACCACTTCATTGGAATATCCGAATATGTCCATTTGGTAACCGCTTGTATGTTGTATAGAAGATAATACAACTCGATACAATCGGCAGTGACCGCGGATAAACAATGGGCGACTACAAGACGGTAGAGTACCCCAATACTACGCGCATCAGCTGTAAGTGGCACTCCCAACGGAAGAGGAACTAGGCGCAGCGTCTCATGAAGATGGCTGGAGAAATATTCGATTCGCCATTGGAATCGCCGCAATCGCTGCACTAGGCACGGTGGCCCTGGATCAGAGAAACGACTGGTATGACGGCGAATGTGAGCAGTTAGTTGAGAAGAAGAATGCAGCATGGGCGAGATTGCTGCAGCACCGCACGAGAGCGAACGAGGCGCGATACAAACGGGCGCGGAACAGACAAAACTCGATCTTACGGAGGAAAAAGCGCCAGCAGGAAGATCGAGACCGTGAAGAGACGGAGCAACAGTATCGCGCTAATAACGCACGAAAGTTCTATGAGAAGTTAAACCGTTTTCACGAAGTCCGTCCAGTTATTTAGTTTCGCCGACGCCATTGATATTATGGCACGTAACTGAGAAGGCTTCAACAGACTGAAAAGCGAAGCAGAACGGATCGGATTAGTCATCAATACGTCGAAGAGAAAGTACATGATAGGAAGAGGCTCACTATAGGACAACGTAAGCCACCCAACACGAGTTTGTATTGGTGATGACGAAATCGAGGTGGTTGAAGAATTTCGCTGATAAAATTTTGGTGTTAATTTTGTCAATTTGCAAAATATGTTAAGATCTAGAAGTTCATGGAAAATGCAGAAAGTTCTGCACGGTCGTCTATAAAGTATATCACAGATTAATTGTTTCAGGAGCATTACAATTTATATAAAAAAAAAAACTTAAGTCGGTGGTTTTGATCTAGCACTAGATCTAGCGGCGAAAGATTTGAAGATAAAGAAAGATTCGGGTTCGGATGGAATTTTAAACGTGGCTCTAAAAACTGCGATACTGCCGTTTCCAGAGTTGTTCATGAATGTGCTGCAGAAATGCTTAGCAGATAGTTACTTCTTCTTATTGGCATTACATCCCCCGCTGGGACATTTCCGCCTCGCATCTCAGTGTTCTCTAAGCACTTTCACAGTTATCAACTGCGAGATTTCTGAGCCATGTTGCCATTTTTATATTACGAGGCTAACACGATGATACTTTTATGCCCAGTGAAGTCGAGACTATTTCCAACCCGAAAATTTCCTAGACCGGACCGTGAATCGAACCCAACCATCTTCAGCATGGTCTTGCTTTGTAGCCACGCATCTCACCGCACGGCTAAGGAAGGCCCCTAGCAGATGGCTACTTTCCGGATAAGTAGAAGATCCAGAACTTGGTGCTGCTGCCGAAGCCAGGTAAACCGCCGAGGAATTCAGCATAGTTTAAACCCATATATGCCTGCCGGATACACTGGGGACCCTAGCAGCACACATGTTCCACAAAGGTTACTGCAACTCATATGTGACCAGTTTTAGTCACAATCAAGTTGCTGTAACTATTTTTGTCTGAATTGTCCTACTCGGAGAAGCTTCTGGAAAGGATTACACTCAAGGAAAGGCCTCCCGGAATCCAAAACTAATTTCACTCGCGTTTATGAGGGCACCACACTCGATACGGAAGCAACGCACAACTGTCATTTTTATTATTTCACGCATGCTGCGATGCAGCAAAGCTAAAATAGTTAAAATTACAGTTGTGCGTTGCTTCCGTATTGAACGCGAGTGAAATGAGTTTTGGATTCCGGGAAGCTTGTCCTTAATAGGATGACGCAGGTCACGGAGGGCGAGACCACGCTTTCAATTCAAGTTTTTTCAATACAAAGGCAGGAATCGAGCCCACAATCTTCAGCACATGCGTCAAGACCACTGACGTCGTTGAGCAGTCGTATAATGAAAACTGAACATTATGTAAAACAGTAATCATTGTACAAAGAATTTGATGTAATTTAAACTATCATGTAAATATAAGTTTATAATAATTTAAATTTCAATAAAATCTGTTTTACTACATGGTCGTGTCATTAAAAATTAATTAATTAGTTACAGTGCTCCAACTATTCCTTCCTTCCTGAGCCGTGTGGTGAGATGCGCGAATGCAAAAATAGTAACTTGGCTTAGAAACCTCGCAGTTAATGATTGTGGAAGAGCTAAATAGCTTAGCTTAGCTTAGCTTAAACTGACTGTACATATCAATGGTTGCTTCTCCGTGATTGATCGGAACTGGTGCAAATTGCACTTCGATCCATGTGAATAGTGGTTGGGATTTACCATCTATTCTCGAAGTGCAGGTTTCAGCAGCTCGCAAATGTTGATCAATAACGGCGCCGACCAAGTCCTTACAGTCAGTTGGGAAAGGGAGGGAATGTTAGTGTGTGGTTATTGTTGCTACTAGAGACCGAGAATACCTCTGCACCTCCACAATAACCACGGGAAGGAAGTTGTGTTAGTTGGGTGGGGTAATCAGAAATATAGATCGGGATTCACCATGGAAAGTGATGTGACCAATGAAACTTCTATACAGCAGTATGAGCATTTCCGTATCCAATGCAATTGTTCTTTCTTCGCGATAAAAAACAATCAATTGCTCAAAGTGAGCGATTGTCAATATGAATATTGGATGGTGTTGAACCGAAGCTTAACTACATTAACATTAAGGGGCCATCCAGAAACCACGTGGTATTATTTTTAAAGATTTTCAACCCCTCCCCCCATGTGGTTTATCGTTGTCATTTGGCAGACCCCCCCCCTTTGATCACGTGGTTTTTTTTCAAGTACAAAAAAATTAAAAAAAACCTTATATAACTAAACATATGGTTAATCCGATCAATTTTGAAGATGGACAATTTTAACTGATTCAAAATCAAACTAAACCCAGCATGGAAATTATAAATTTCCATGAATTCGAACATTTCGATTATGTTATCAAGTTGTAATGTGTATCAGGTATTAGTATATCTAGAACTCGCACACCTTCGATGCATCAGGAGGATACAAAAAAAATGTGGACTCGCGAATATGTTATAAAAATTTCGAGAAAAATTTGTAATAGTTTAGAAATATCCCTATATATTTTTTTTTTATTTCTTGATTGGTGATTTTTTAAAATAAATATGAAGTTCATCACTGATTATCCTGGAGGTACTGGAAATTCTTAAGATATATTAACCTCAGCGAAGCATCTGAACTGAACTGAAAGTTTTTCTAAGGGCATACAAGTTTTATTCAGAATCTCAAAACTCTCTTCATTATGCCAAGATTCTATGATTCTAATCAGAACCGTAACACAATGTCCTTAATATTCCTTTGCCTGAATTATACAGTTTTGGATTAAAATGCAAGTTCTACAGTCTTTAATACTTTTGGGTTCCTTTTGGTATTCTAGAATTTATTGTTATATTTTGGTATTTAACCCTCTCAGGACGATTTTTTTACATGGATTTATCGTACATATTTAGGGTTTTCCACTCGACCTTGCCAAAACTAGTGTAGAAAGAACTAAAAAGTCGTACTTTTTTCGGCTGTCAGGCCAAACTGCTCTGAAGTACATATCCTCGAAAGTATAAAAAATCATGTCAAGAAACAAAATGTCCTAAGGCATGATATTACGGAGTTTCAAAACGACCCGACGAACGATGCATCCGTGCATCGCTAAGCATCCAAGCAGGTCCATTGAGCCGATGCAATTTCATTTATTACTTTCACAAGCTACAATAGACCTTCCATGAGTCGATGTTCTAAGATACGATATCGACTGAAATGAAAACTCAGCCTAAAGATTTAAAAAAAAAATTACATAACAATTAGGAAATTTCCAATGAAGAAATCATGGTATTAGCAATAAAAAAATATTAAATTTTCTACAAATAATTCAAAATTTCCATTAACAATTAAGAATTTTCCACAAAACAAAAATAAATTAACACTTTTAAAACCAAAAATTGCAAACATAAAAGAAGAATTTTCCATAAAGAAATCAAAATGTTCCACGGAAAAAATACAAACATTCCATAAATAAATCAATATTAGAAAAAAAAAATTACAGAATTTTCAACAAAATAATTTTTTTTTATCCAAAAAATAAAACCTTTCCACGAAAAAATCAATAGAGAGCATTGAAAAAAAAAGGAAATTTTCTATTAAAGAATACAAAAAAGCAATAAAATTAAGCTTTTTGACGTAGGACTTACGTCTTTCTTTTCTTTACTATACTGGGTGTCATTTAGATTTTTTCAATCGAGAGCGTTACGCTGAAAGGGAAGATTTCTAACGTTTCTAGCGCTTTTATCTTTCGATGGATTTCTAAGATTTATATATCAATCGACTCGGACACTCTCTAGCAATTTGCCTATTTTATTGACACTTAAGATTATCAACGATTAGCTATTGAAAATTTCAATTCTTGTCAAAGACAGCTAAAATTTCATATGAACCAATCCTGTGCATTCCTAACACAGACATCAGAATGCGGTATGTCACGGGCCTTCGGGTCCACCGCAAAATTTTGTATAAAATTTATGTATAAAAGAAGCAGTGCCTGCCGTGTGTGAGTCATTACAATTTGTGACAGCAGCGCGTACTGACGTGCTTTTTTCTCGCGCATTTTTAGTTTCGTTCGTTCGTTCGCTGTGTTTACCTACACAGCATGCAATCGCCAGCGGTAGAACTGCCGGTGGGTCTGGGAATATGCATGAAAGAAGTGGGCGCATTTTTTGTCATTCTGTGCTTGATGATGGTCGGATACAGTGGTGTCGGTTGGGATGCATCGCTCGGAGTTCACGGCACGGCACGGCACTATGGGGAATTCTCGTACAAATGGGTGGCCAAAAATATGTTTTCAATGACATATTTTATGTGCAGGAATATTAAGGAACCTTTTTTTAACCCATCGTTAACCCTTCAAATAATGTAACCCGCGAGAATTTTTATTTTATTTTTTTCGGTATTTTTTTTGTTTTTTTTTTCAATACAGCATGCATAAAACAGCAAACAACTTTATTTCTAGTAATAATTTTGTTCATTTTCTAATCATAACGAGGTATAGAGCTTGAGAGCTTGAGCTTGATTGACTGCTCGTAGTTGCTACTCCATTATGACCAGATCAGCTGTTCTTGCACAGGGAACCAACAGATGTTTGCTTGGGACTAGCACCCATCTTCAATGTACAAGTACTGGTGATCTCATTTGTTAGGTCATACTGGCGCCTGCCACGTCAGAATGCAAGTCAATGTAGGGAAGGGGAGGAAATGATGATGCAATCACTCGCCCACTGCAAGCCGAATATACCTCTGCACTTGCCACGAGTTCATGCGGAATTTGTTGGAATTTCTGGGTTAGGTTGGAGAGGCAGAGGTCCGTCTTGGTTAACGAGCTGCCAATGTGATAGATAGGAGAAGGTAACTGATGGTAACTAATTGGATGTAGGAAACGAGATCTATAGTTCATTTCCAATTCTAGCAGATTACTGATAGAATACTCAAGTTGAAGGTATAGGAATAGTAATGGAAACGGTATGGAAGTCCATTTCCAGTTCTAGCGATTGCTAGAACATGAGAAATAAAGAGAAACATACAAAGTAGGAGAATGGAATGGACCTGGGATTGAACCCACGACCTCCTGCGTATGAGGCAGAAGCAGTAGCCATATGACTACCAAGCCCGCTAATTTCTAATCATAACGAGGTATAGAGAATAAAAACCACAATTTTCAGGTTTGCGGGACCATTTTATAGCAAAGAATTATGATAATAAAAGTTTTTCTTCTATAACTTTTTGATATTCATCTTCGTGTTGCAAAACAAATCAATCTATCGGAAAGCTAAAGTTTTAAACTTTGAAATGGTATATAAATCATTGTATTTGGAGAAAAAATGACTTCATAACATACAAATCAAAGTTAGTAATGATTTTTTTATATTTATCAGCTGTTTTCACTTCACCAGCCCATATTTTTTGACTGAATAGACACAGCGCTTCAATATTTTCCGATTCTCTTATCTAGGGTATATACTTCTATATGATATATAAATTAGACAAATTGGAGACAAAATTCCGATTAATGGCCACCCTTTTCCCCATAGTGCGATGATGGCGGTGGTGGATGAAGAAGAATAAAATTAGCCCAAATAGATTTGGTCTGCTCATCCACGGAAAGTGATTGGTTTCATAATCCACGTTTCCGTTGTCGTTTCCAATATCAATACCTATAATCAAACTCCATAGATTCAAAAGTTAGAAGTTAAATGTAAATACGTTACGTTTATACAAGTCTTACGTCTACTCGTGGTTAGCATAGCATAGCATAGCATAGCATATCTGACCGCACACTATCCTGGGTTGGCTGTCGATAGGGACGTTAGATGCGCCAGAAAAACAGCCTGGGGCTTGGCATGTTTTTCATTCAACGATCCCTTTGTTCAACACCTGGCCAGGTCCTTACGATCAGTGGGGATTTGGGTGGGAAGTGTTGATTAGATACCTACTTAAGAAGATGCGGAGAACTCGCGCGACCTTCATAGGTATCTGGAGTTGGAATTTGGATGGGTTATTAAGGGGTGCTTTTCTTGGCGAAAAAGCTTGAATATTATATTTTTATTGGTATTGATATTGTAAAATGTGATGTTTTGTTCTTGAATGTAATATGAATGATTGGATTGATTTTCCATTGATTTTGCATTCTGCAGCATATTTCTGAGATAATAAATTGTAGTAATATTAGAGTGTGATGTAGTGTGATGCGTCTTCAGAATCTACGTCAGCACCCAATGTTTCTGAAAGTGACGATTATTGTCATTTGGTTAGGTAAATCGTTTATGACAAGATTATTGTTTATAAATGTTTATGCGAGATTATTTAAAATATATGGAGCTCCATAGTAATTTGAGAAAATGTATGGGAATATTAAGAATAAGTGTATAGAAAACGTTAAAATTCATGAAAATCAAAGGAGAGCAAATTGATCCTTGGTGTGAAACAAACTTCACCAGCAACACTTGTTTCAGCTGAAAAGGAAATACAAATATTTAGATCGGGATTATTTGAAAAATAGTTTACAGTGTCCCTGGCCGAAGGACCTCAGCTTCAAGAAATCAGCGTCACTAGATCACCGTGTGTCAAAAATTATAAAAATACAATTGGTAAAAATTATTAAAATAAATATGTTTCTTCTATTGTATTGAAAATGTTACCTTTCCTTTGTATCTTGTCAGCTCCTCCCGTTTTTCTAAAGTTTGATCATCGAACGTATTAAATTTTGGCAGATAATAACGTCTTAGGCAAAATATGCCCTCTCGATCTTCCCGTATTTTTTTAGTAAATTTTTAATAAATATTTTAATGAAAATGTGGAAAAATATATATTAGAAAATATGACAATATGAAGGGATTAAAATATTATCATATATATGAGAATATGAAAATAAAAAAAAATAATATGAACATTTGAAAATATAAATAATAATGAATATGATAGTAAATAAAAATATCAAAATATAACAATATGGATATATGAAAATATAAATCATGAATATATGGAAATATGTTATATAACTGAAATATGAAATATAAGAAGTAAACATTGAAACAAGCAAAATTATGAGAATATAACACATGAAAGCATAAGAATAAGAAAGTGTGAAATATGAAAATAACTTCACACTTTCGCACTATTATATTCACATGCTATAAAAATGAAAATATGAGAAAACGAAAGTATGAAAATATAAATGTATATGAAAAAATTAATATATGAAAATAAAAATATATGAAAATAAAGATATATGAAAATATAAGTAAATGAAAACATAAACATATAAAAATATTAACGCACGAAGAAACGAAAATATGAAAACAAGATAAAATGGAAATATAAAAATGCAATGAATGAATAAATGATAAAATGAGAACGTGATAGTATGAATACATATTTGAAAAATATATAAATAGAAATATGAAAATATATAAGTCAAAAATATAGTTCCTTATCAGCAGTGTATGGCAGCATAAAAATACAACATAATGAAATTATGAAAGCATAAAAATAAAAAAAAATATGGAGATAAAAAAATAGCAAAATTTGAAAATATGGGAGTATAAAAATATGACATTATGAAATTAATTAAATATAGAACATATAAATATGGAAAATTGAGGAAATAAATATACGAAAATAAGAAATTATTCAAATTCCAAATTAATGAAAAAATGAAAGTGGAGTAAAACTCATGTTTCTTTTGAAATTACTGTCCAGATTGCTATCAGAAATCAAGGTAGGTGTAATCCTTGATTTCAATCTAAGACAAAAATTACAAAAGCGTGAGGATTACTACTCCGTACTACGCCCATCTGTACCGCAACTGAGGAGGGAAAGGAAATGTTGATGTGATACTTAAAGAGAGGCTCTTCCCTCAGCGACACCCTCATAAGTACCACGGAGTTGGATATTGGGAAGGTATTCGTTGGGTCAGTCCGATCCATAGAATCCGGTAGCAACCAAAAAAATATAGGCAGTTAAAGAAAGCCTTCCCTCACCTGTCAGTGGTACCGTTGCGTATGGTTGCGCTAAAATATTTTAAAAATACATCTCCAAAATTTGTCCCGGTATTGTGCTTTGATTAGCCACTGGAAAATTACCAAAGTGACCATGTACTCTCAAACGATTGTTTTAAAGTGGGAAATATCGCGTTGCTAGCTCGAAGAGACGCAGAAAAATTAAATTTTCTGAAACAGTTCTGAACCAGAAGAAGTATATATTAAACATAATCGGGCTACATAAACTATTTCAAACGGAACGCAGCTGCGATTCCGGACACGAGTAACCCACAGGAAGTGACTAGTTGTGTGCCTAAGACAGCCTAATCTAAAGTTTGACATGATTTCTCGCTTAACTTTTCAAAAGAACCTAAGTAACATTTTTTTCATGAATTAATTTGAATAGCGCAATCAACAGAACAACATGAAAGCTTTTGATTGCAGTACTCAAATTAATTCCTGAAAAAAATGTTACTTAGGTCCTTTTGAAAAGTTAATCGAGATTTAATGATTGTGGAAGAGCTGAATGAACAATAAGCTGCTAGGCGTCAATGTTTCTCTGGGGGATGTAATGCCAAAAAAAAGAAGAAGATTTGCTCCAATCAAACATACATTTACCTATAAAATATGTCTGGGTGTGCATGTTGAAAATATACCCTAAACCTAAAATGCTACATACAGCGATTTTACTAAAACCTATTTCCACCAAACCAGCCAACGCAACGCAACGAACGATCAATCCATCTCAGCAAAGGAAAGCTTCGACGAATATGCCAACGATGATGCTTCCGGTTTTCGATTTCCTTCCTTATGGTTCTCTTCCTGGTTCGTAAAACTGAACCACGTTCAATTAAGGTTCCTGTCATTTATTTTCCCTGACCTACTGACGAACGCGTGTGTTCCGCAACGTTTTCACACACTGTCTCGTGCTGTGCATTATTTGCTCCTTGACTGGATGCTATTCATATCAGTCATGCTTGAGTATGCGCTGCGCTCCGAATAACGAAAGGTAGTGGTTCGTGTTTATGCTCCGATCGTGCTTTGCTCGGCTTGTTATGCTACATGCTTCCAGTGATGCCGCAATATTTTATAGGGGAAATGGTTTGCAAGCTATGTAATTACGCCAATCATGGGTAAAAGTAAAATACTTCAATGATCGCATTAAGTTGAAATTTGAATTCTTGTAATTGTGTGTCCCATAGCTTTATATTGGACCCGCACATACTTGTGCATAAATCTCTCTCTAGATCAAATCTATTATAGTGTATAAAAGTAATTCCTAATTATTATAGCATAAGCAGAGCACTGGTAGCTTGATGCGTATTACTATTTTTGCTTCATATTGTTGACTTTATTAAAATTCCCTAAAATCCGGCATCGTTGCAAACCATACAGCGGATACAGCTCGTTCGGTGCCGTTGCGCAACATAATTGATGGTAGCGTAGCGTTGCACAAAACCCGACCGAGGGGCCCGCCATGTTGTGCCGATGATGATGGGGCAATACAATGTTCAAGGTGAAGGATTCCTACACGGTGATTCTTATGTTTCTGTTGCTGCTGCTACTATGTATGGCGCGCGCGTTCCTGGGGCTGGGGTACCGTTCTCTGTTTTTATTTCGTTGTTCATTCTGTATCGCAGATGGTCCCGTCCCGATAGCGGCCGCAATTTCAGTCGTTCTTTAGACGTCGATCGGTGTGGATGTAATCGCTTTGCGGCGCAGTTCGTGAACCAAAACTTAGAAGTTTGTATATTCTTTCGCCAGCTCGGTGAGCGGTGGCACGCGCGCGGTGTGTGAGGTCTGATATTGATAATTACGAGCGCCTAAATCGCCAGTCTATCTCCGGTCTTTGCGACTGAGAATTTCGATTCCTTGGGGGTTCTCCGCACATATTTTAAGTGCCGGTGCTCGTTTTAATCGAGTGAAACTAAATTTAGAGCGCAAATGTAGATTTACTATCACCACTGCGAAAAGACGTGCGAATTGGAGTATTGATCCTGGTGTTTGGGACGGTCGGTGGTTTTGAATATTCACAATCCCTTGATACTTTTCCGCTTTAGCAACGACTGCTAACTTTGGAACGAGTGGTTTGCGCTTTCCGTATATCTGCCTCTATGCATACTCTCAGATATAGAACAAGCCAAACAGCACTGTAGGTGGAAAACAGAGTCGGAAAAATCTTCATCCCAGCTGTTTGGAGTTCGCTCTCCGGCTCTGACAGAAAGGCATGGTATGAGAGAACATCACGGAAAATCTCGGAAAATGTGAATAGCGGCGCGAATAGAATTCGATATAAAGTTTAGTTCGTGTGCATTGTTGGTGTTGGTGGAAAGAGCTGCACTCTAATGATAGTGAAAATAGGCTGAAGCTTGTTTGATAAATTGTTGAATATTGTGTGACTAGGGTACGCAATCTAACCAACAAGGATCTCATTGAAAATAGTGCAAGAGAAGGGGGGAATTTAATCAAAGAGTGCTTACCGCCGGAGTGAAAATCTTGTTGATCCCAATATAAATTGTGTTGGATCAGTTGGAAAGCCGAAGAGTGAATTCAAGTCGCAGGTTAAAAATAGCTGGCATGAGCTCACACATCGTGGGGCAAAACAAGTGAATGTTTACTCAGCTTTGTGTTGTGCACGTGTGATTCGCATCTCGCCTGTCTCGCTGTCTAGTCCGCCGTCGTGAAAAGCAGCAGGAGAGAGGATTCACGCAATCACAATTCTTCGGATTTGCACCCACCTGAGGACGTGCCACCCCACCCACTCTGCGGTCGACCTTCGTCCCCGGCGCAGTTTGCCGAGATCGCCGACACGCAGCCAGAGAACAGCAACGCAAACATGGATAAACTCAGCACCATAAAAATTGGATTATTCTGTTTACTTTTCGGAGGTGAGATATAAAGTTTTTTATCCTTGCCGTGTTTTTTGCGATTCTATGCATCTACCTCCATATATGTTCGTGCTTTTGTGTGGGAAACATTTGCCCAACATTTATTGTAGTGATAATGAATTCCAAACAATGAATATTAATGTGATACTCTTTCTGGTCGAGATTTCGGTATTTGTGGATTTAGCACACAATGAATAAATATGGAGCATTTCATCGTACATGCAAACAGCATGGAGACCGACTTTTTATGTGCAGTAATATCGGAATCAATTCACCTAGGAGTGGTGATGGCTTTAGTTAAAAAAATATGTCGGACAAAATTATTACTGATAAGAAAATTTAATTGTGTATTCAAAAAATATATCATAGTGCTCTCCGAGCTATAATGGAGCATAAAAAGAATATTTTTAGGTTTTAAAATATAAAAGTTCGAATTTTTTTGGAAAATATGTGAATCAGCCTTTTTTTAAGAATGCTTAGTGCACTTGCATTTTATCGTTATGAGTGATGGTGGTTGCTCTTCAATCCAAAGACGGCGAGTTCGATTCTCGGTCTGGTCAAAGAATCAACTTCTTATGAGCTCCGGTTTATTTACCTAGCGCTGATGGTGCGGAATTCTGGTAATAACTTTTGAGTCCGTAGTCCTTTGTGGCCCATTTTAATAGGAAACAGTGTGATAGGATTTACCGTCGAATGCAACTTGTTGTGAGCAAATGGGATAAGGATAAGTGCCTAAAAAGTGTGTGAGCTTTTTTGCGTACATAAATACATACACAGGCAGGCATCATCGCAGCACGGCGAGTTGATTAGTACACCCAAAAAACAGATCTTACAATTATTGTATAAAAACGTGGCATATACAAATCTGTAAGGTTTTTATACAGAAATTTCATTCCACAGTCGTGCCATTGAGGATGATTTTACAGTCCCCAGGCGGAACAAGTTTAGGGGATTTGGAGTGGGGGAAAATGATGACCTGGGTCCGCGTTGATACAGATCTTCCAGCTGGTGAGGTACTCTGTCAGGGCATCCAGGCCTCGTTGGAGTTTTGCCACTAGCGCTCTGATCACTCTACCGTTGTAGACGATGGATGTGTCATCTGCGAACAGAGACAGAATGCCGCCTTCTGGAGGTTCTGGCATGTCGGAGGTGAACAGATTGAAAAGCAGGGGCCTGAGGATACTGCCCTGGGGACGCCTGCGACGATGTTGTGCGCATTGGAACTCGCTCCGCTGATTGAGACCCGGAATGTCCTTGCCGACAGGTAATTGTTGATGATTTTCACCAGGTAGCTGGGAAGATTGTAGCGTTGTAGTTTGTACACCAGGCCATCATGCCATACATTGTCAAATGCCTTCTCGACATCGAGTAAGGCCATGGCGGATGTTTTCGAGACAAACTTGTTCCGTCTGAGGACGTTGGTAACTCGGGTCAGTTGGTGTACAGTTGACCGACCGCGTCGGAAACCAAACTGTTCCTCGAGCAAGATGTTGAGATTTTCGGCAGACTCAAGTAACCGATGATGAATAGCTTTTCCGAATAGCTTGGATAACCCTGAGAGAAGGCTGATGGGTCGATAACTTTTGGGGGAGGAAGGATCCTTCCCAGGCTTCCGGATGAGGATGACTTTCGCTGACTTCCAGGACGATGGGAAGTAGCTGAGCCGGAGACACTGATTAAAGATCAGCGAGAGGTGCTCAAAGAACGGAGCACTCATGTGTTTGAGCTCGAGATTCAGGATGCGGTCGAAGCCTGGGGCCTTCATGTTCTTCGACGATTTGATATAGGCCGTCAATTCGCCAGCTGAGATCTCCAACTCCTCCGAGAAGTCGTTGGGAATCAAATGGATGTTGTTAGCATGCTCGTTGACGGCTGCTTCGTGTGGACTGACGATGTTCTGCCCAAGATTGTGTGAGCTGACGAAGTGACAACCTATTTCAGCGACCTTCTCTGCAGGAGTTATCAAGCGATCCTTAGAGCCATTATTTGCTAGTGGGATCAAAGGTGGAATGGGTCGAGGCTTGGATTTTAGAATTTTGGTCATTTTCCAGAACGGCTTAGCATAATCTGGGAGAGTGCGGATCTTATTCGAGAAGTCGTTATTTTTGAGGTCCACCATTCTGGCCTTGATAATTTTTGTGATTCGATTGCAGCGTGTCTTAAGCTCAGACAGTCCTGTACGCTGGAACTGCCTGCGAGTGACATTCCGCAATCGAATCAAATCTTTGGTGAGTGTATCGATGTTTAAGGAGTTGCTTACCTGCCGAGCCTTCGGGACATGCTGCTCCCGGGCCACCGAGATTGCCTCTTCGATGGCGCACAGCTGGCGGCCGATACTTTCTGGCGTCTCCGGACGCACCTCGTAATCGACGAAGTTGTCGACGCACTGCTGGAACCGCTGCCAGTTCACTCGATGGTAGTTTCGCCTTGTTATCTCGTGCCGATTTACTGAAGATCCAACCTCAGCCACCACCGGATAGTGGTCCGAGCTCAGTTCTTGGAAGACGATCGGCTGGGAAACGTGATCGTACATGTTCGTGATGTAGATGTCGAGCGTAGCATGGGCCTTGGACCGTGCCAACCGGGTAGGGCTATCAGGGCTCAGGATGGTGTAGTGGCCCTCTAGTTCGTCGTTGGACCAGACGACTCCGTTCCGGTTGGAGACGGTGTTTCCCCACGATTGGTGCTTTGCGTTCAGGTCTCCGGCGATGATGAACTGCCCCTGCCGCCGAGTGAGCTTGACTATGTCCCTTCGTAGCTCAGCCTTCGAGCCATCGTCGACTTTGGCTTGTGTGGGACAGTAAGCCACGATGAGAGTGACGACTCCGACAGAAGGGGTGACTTCCACTCCAACTGCTTCGATGAGTTTGAGCTTGAAGTCCGGCAGCAGACGGCAGGCGATGTTGCTTCGCAAGGCGATTGCCACTCCTCCCCCTCTGGAGCTTGTTCGATCGAACCTCACCAGCCTAAAACCCGGAATTGTTGCACTTACCTCGGGCTTCAGGTGGGTTTCGGTGATGAAAGCCGCATCAATCTCCTTCTCCTGAAGGAAATCGCTGAGCTCGATGATTTTGCTCTTTAGTGAGCAAGTGTTCCAATTGACCAGACCCACCCTAGCAGCCATTTTCAATGACGAACATGCCCAGGGTGAAGATCTTGTCGAAGCGAGTTTTGCAACCGCGTAGTCGCGTTGCCAGTTGGGTGAAAATCGGAACTAGCTGCTCCGATGTGTAGAGCGGTGGGTCGCCCTCGGCCGGAAGGGGCTCATTATCCTGACGACGCACATAGGGGTATTTCACCATTCTAGCCGGAATAAAGTTAAATTTTCAAAATTGTCCTAGAGCAGTCAAATTATGCCTCAAACTTCTCTGAATAGTAGATGAGCGACTCCTAGTACTAGGTTTCCTATTTAGATTTAAAGTTTTACCACTACACTTCGAGAAAGTTAGAGGTTTTTTGTTGAGGAAATTTCCGGTTTTCTCTGTTGAATTTGATTACGTTCGGTGTGTTCTATTGTGGTCAAATATATGTCACAGCAATTCACAGATCAGTACATACCATGAAAAAGTAACAATTAATTGCATATTATTCGGCAACTCGGCCGTACGAAAACCATTTTTTTGTTAAATATCTTGGCTGTGCATATGCACAGCATATGTTTCGAAATGGACAAATTGATATGAAATTTGCGAAAAAGAATCCACGTGTCTTGGAGGGACTCGAACCCTCAACCTCCTACTCTCTAGATAGGCGTGATAACCCCTACACAACAAGACCACTTAAAGGTCACGTTTGCGGAAAAGCCATCAGAATCCGAGTACCAACCTCCACCGCGGTTAGCTCTCTTTTTTGCAAATTGAATATCTTTCGGATGCTTGATTTGTCCAATCTCCACATGTGCTTTACTATTGTATACCCACAGCCAAGCGAGTGCACATTGTTTATTAAACGAGAGGATCGCACTCCATGCCCCCCAGGAACTGTCTGGGCGGGACGGTATAGAATGCGAATTCAATCGCACTCTGCTGTGCCAAAGGCTTGCTTGGCTAAAGCATTTGATGAGTTTGATTGCCTTAACGTAAGCGGTCGCGTGTACTCAGACGACTAATGACGGTGAAAGACCGACACTTGATTACAATTAATTGCATATTATTCGGCAACTCGGCCGTACGAAAACCATTTTTTGTTAAATATCTTGGCTGTGCATATGCACAGCATATGTTTCGAAATGGACAAATTGATATGAAATTTGCGAAAAAGAATCCACGTGTCTTGGAGGGACTCGAACCCTCAACCTCCTACTCTCTAGATAGGCGTGATAACCCCTACACAACAAGACCACTTAAAGGTCACGAAACAATGTGCACTCGCTTGGCTGTGGGTATACAATAGTAAAGCACATGTGGAGATTGGACAAATCAAGCATCCGAAAGATATTCAATTTGCAAAAAAGAGAGCTAACCGCGGTGGAGGTTGGTACTCGGATTCTGATGGCTTTTCCGCAAACGTGACCTTTAAGTGGTCTTGTTGTGTAGGGGTTATCACGCCTATCTAGAGAGTAGGAGGTTGAGGGTTCGAGTCCCTCCAAGACACGTGGATTCTTTTTCGCAAATTTCATATCAATTTGTCCATTTCGAAACATATGCTGTGCATATGCACAGCCAAGATATTTAACAAAAAATGGTTTTCGTACGGCCGAGTTGCCGAATAATATGCAATTAATTGTAATCAAGTGTCGGTCTTTCACCGTCATTAGTCGTCTGAGTACACGCGACCGCTTACGTTAAGGCAATCAAACTCATCAAATGCTTTAGCCAAGCAAGCCTTTGGCACAGCAGAGTGCGATTGAATTCGCATTCTATACCGTCCCGCCCAGACAGTTCCTGGGGGCATGGAGTGAGATCCTCTCGTTTAATAAAAAATGTGCACTCGCTTGGCTGTGGGTATACAATAGGAAAGAACATGTGGAGATTGGACAAATCAAGCATCCGAAAGATATTCAATTTGCAAAAAGAGAGCTAACCGCGGTGGAGGTTGGTACTCGGATTCTGATGGCTTTTCCGCAAACGTGACCTTTAAGTGGTCTTGTTGTGTAGGGGTTATCACGCCTATCTAGAGAGTAGGAGGTTGAGGGTTCGAGTCCCTCCAAGACACGTGGATTCTTTTTCGCAAATTTCATATCAATTTGTCCATTTCGAAACATATGCTGTGCATATGCACAGCCAAGATATTTAACAAAAAAAATGGTTTTCGTACGGCCGAGTTGCTGAATAATATGCAATTAATTGTAATCAAGTGTCGGTCATTCACCGTCATTAGTCGTCTGAGTACACGCGACCGCTTACGTTAAGGCAATCAAACTCATCAAATGCTTTAGCCAAGCAAGCCTTTGGCACAGCAGAGTGCGATTGAATTCGCATTCTATACCGTCCCGCCCAGACAGTTCCTGGGGGCATGGAGTGCGATCCTCTCGTTTAATAAACAATGTGCACTCGCTTGGCTGTGGGTATACAATAGTAAAGCACATGTGGAGATTGGACAAATCAAGCATCCGAAAGATATTCAATTTGCAAAAAGAGAGCTAACCGCGGTGGAGGTTGGTACTCGGATTCTGATGGCTTTTCCGCAAACGTGACCTTTAAGTGGTCTTGTTGTGTAGGGGTTATCACGCCTATCTAGAGAGTAGGAGGTTGAGGGTTCGAGTCCCTCCAAGACACGTGGATTCTTTTTCGCAAATTTCATATCAATTTGTCCATTTCGAAACATATGCTGTGCATATGCACAGCCAAGATATTTAACATGAAAAAGTAGACAAAATAGTATCATGTAAACATATTTTTTACAAGAATGAATGGTTCTGAACAGAAATACAAAAGAGTAATTCGAAGTCCATTTTCGAGCTGAAACTAGTTAATGTTACTCATATTCTCAATAAGCATAAAACACTTATTCGATAAGAAAATTATTTTGAGCTTTTTAGTGGAATGTTTTCACCTGTCATAAGACGAGTTTAAACAATCCCATTGAATTCCACCACTTAATTGTATCCTGACAGATACGTATTTCGACCTCAACAGTAAGGCCGTCTTCAGTGTCTCGTTCTTGACTCGACTTGAAGAAAATGATCGCAGCTTACACTATTTATACTATGCGTAGGTATAATAAGTTATCTAGGTACTTATCTTACTACGGTGCTTATTTCTACTCGCTTGATGCGCTTAATGCTTAGGTATAAACTTGAAGAGCCAGGAGCTACCATTTCCTTGATCTTTATTCAACAACCGCGTTTGTACCTGTCGGTAGATTTCCAAGCTCTCAGCAACATCAAGTTTCCACGGAGAAGAGACATTTAAAATTTTAATGTTTGATGTCGTAATTGAATGATTTTCCTGATATACATGTTCAGCTACCTTAGACCTAAACTCATAATTTAATCCCTTATCAGTTTCCCTCTTAGCCTTACTTACTTCTGCAATATGTTCTTTGAACCTTACATCTAACGATCTTTTGTTTGACCTACATATACTTTATCACACTGTGAACAATTAATTTGATAAACCCCGGCCTTATTTAACATTTCTACTCTATCCTTTGTGGAGCCCAACAGTGTCTTCAGTTGATTGCTTCTGCTGGAGAATACTAAATCGATGCCGAATTTCCTCAGTCGATGGCGTAGCTGGTGGGTGATGTGTCGATCATAGGGGACCGATACCCTCTTCAGCGGTTCATCGATCGGTGTTAGTGTTGTCAGTTTGTTTTCCGTAGGTTCCTCTGCTTCTTGTTGATGATTGCTTGTATTGTTCTTTCCTTGTATCCATTGATCCTCGCTGTTTCCAAGATGTGTTGTAGCTCCTTCGTTTTTCCTTCTTCGCTCAGGGGAATCGTCTGCATCCTGTGGATCATGTGATGAAAAGCTGCCATTTTGTGCTGATACGAATGATTTGATGTGTATGGGATGACTCTCATGGTGTTGGTGGGCTTCCTGTAGATTTCGAAGTCTAATGTTGCATTTGTTCCCTTGATAACCAGTAGATCCAAGAAAGGTAATTTACCTTCCTTTTCCTCCTCGTGGGTGAATTTGATGTCTTTATGCACGTTGTTTATCGCTTCCAAAATCCTGGGTAGATCTTTCCGGTTGATGATGCTGAAAATGTCGTCCACGTATCTCCACCACTTCTCGGGTAGTACTCCTTGTTCCTCTAGGTTGTCCTCCAAATTCGCCATGAATAATTCGCACAAAAACGGTGATAGCGGATTTCCCATAGGTGCACCCTTCGTTTGTTTGTAGAAGCTTCCACGGAATGTAAAGTAGTTCTCATTCATGCATAATCTTAGACTTCGAAATCTACAGGAAGCCCACCAACACCATGAGAGTCATCCCATACACATCAAATCATTCGTATCAGCACAAAATGGCAGCTTTTCATCACATGATCCACAGGATGCAGACGATTCCCCTGAGCGAAGAAGGAAAAACGAAGGAGCTACAACACATCTTGGAAACAGCGAGGATCAATGGATACAAGGAAAGAACAATACAAGCAATCATCAACAAGAAGCAGAGGAACCTACGGAAAAACGAACTGACAACACTAACACCGATCGATGAACCGCTGAAGAGGGTATCGGTCCCCTATGATCGACACATCACCCACCAGCTACGCCATCGACTGAGGAAATTCGGCATCGATTTAGTATTCTCCAGCAGAAGCAATCAACTGAAGACACTGTTGGGCTCCACAAAGGATAGAGTAGAAATGTTAAATAAGGCCGGGGTTTATCAAATTAATTGTTCACAGTGTGATAAAGTATATGTAGGTCAAACATCAAGATGTAAGGTTCAAAGAACATATTGCAAAAGTAAGTAAGGCTAAGAGGGAAACTGATAAGGGATTAAATTATGAGTTTAGGTCTAAGGTAGCTGAACATGTATATCAGGAAAATCATTCAATCATTCAAACATTAAAATTTTAAGAAATGTCTCTTCTCCGTGGAAACTTGATGTTGCTGAGAGCTTGGAAATCTACCGACAGGTACAAACGCGGTTGTTGAATAAAGATCAAGGAAATGGTAGCTCCTGGCTCTTCAAGTTTATACCTAAGCATTAAGCGCATCAAGCGAGTAGAAATAAGCACCGTAGTAAGATAAGTACCTAGATAACTTATTATACCTACGCATAGTATAAATAGTGTAAGCTGCGATCATTTTCTTCAAGTCGAGTCAAGTACGAGACACTGAAGACGGCCTTACTGTTGAGGTCGAAATACGTATCTGTCAGGATACAATTAAGTGGTGGAATTCAATGGGATTGTTTAAACTCGTCTTATGACAGGTGACTTATTCGATGATATTCGGTAATATTTCAATATAGAGAAGACGCATTCATATCTATATTTTAGGATCCTGAAGAAAAATCTTGCGCAAATTTGCGCCATTTTGAAAGCAGGTGTTTATAGTTTGGTTCTGTATTTAAGGCATTTATGGCCTATATCATACATTCAACCTCCCTATGAAAAGAGGAAGACTCATAGGGCAATTTCCATGACACCATCTTTTAGCTCTATGTTTCCCCTTGCAAATAGAGATGTCGTAAATTAATCGATTACTTCGATTAATCGTTGTAATAATCGATTAATTTTGAATCGATCATTACCTAACGATCAATCGATTCAATAATCGAGAGAGATCGAGAGTAATCGATTTGTTACTAATCGATTAATCAGGATTTTACGACATCATAAGGATGTCGCAAATTAATTGATTACTTCGATTAATCGATTCATCGTTGTAATAATCGATTAATTTTGAATCGATTATTATCCAACGATCAATCGATTCAATAATCGACAGGAATCGAGAGTAATCGATTAGTAACTAATCGATTAATCGGGATTATACGACATCTCTACTTGCAAACACATAGAGTTGAGCTGATTTCGGTAGAAGCGATGACGAGAATGAATTGATTGAAATTACCAATGTTTTTCAAGGTTTCAAAGGGTGAAGCACATGGGTCAAATAGTGAAAATTAAGAAAACTGATATTTCAGCTAAATTATCATCATAGTATCATAAAATAAGGTGAAATATAGTAGTTTGAGAGATAAAATAATTTATTCCGGCTAGATTGCGAAAATACCCCTATGTGCGACGGAATCCAGGGGGAGGAAGCGGGGGCCAATCGCTGGTGGATGGTGTTGGAGCTTGAACTGATGCTGCAGCCGTTTGTGTGGCTGCAAAGGTGGAAGAATTGGTATCGCTCGCCGGGGAGCCGGGATGGCCGGAAAGTTCACCTCGTTGAGAGCAGGAACTCGGTTCTTTTTCGGCAGGGACCTGGTGGAGGCCTTCTTCCTGATTTCCAAAAACGCCGCCCGCTTTAGACAGTCCTTGGTTGTAGCCCGATGCTTGTCGCCACAGTTGGCGCATTTTGGATCAGCAACCTCCATCTTGTCGCACTCATCGGTCGGATGGAGCTCGCCACATTTGTTGCAGCGCGGCTTCATGCGGCAGTTCCTGGTGCCGTGCCCGAAATTGAAGCAGTTGGTGCACTGCGTGACGTTGCGGTGCACTGGCCGATATCGCTCCCAGTCAACGACGGTGTAATTTATAACGCCGACCAGCTTCAGGTCCTTCCACGTGGTGGAGCCGTGCTCCAGGTGGACCAGGTAAAGCTGATCGCGATATCTCCTCGTCTTGTCGTGACGAGCGATCTTGTGCACGGCCACAGGTTTCAATCCGCAACTTTCGAGCTCAGCTTTTAGCTCCTCTTCCTTCATGTCGTGGAGTCCTCGCAGCAAAGCCTTTGGCGGCTTCGTGCCGGAGTGGTCATGAGTGTAGTACTCATACTTGTGGACCTCAAGGAACTCCACGACGGATTGATGATGGTCCTTATTTGCCGGCATTACTTTCACGCCCTCGCTGCAGAGCCGAAAAGTACATTTCAGCCCTTTAGCGATCAGCTGGCGAATTTTTGGGCGCAAATCCGGTGGATCGCTCTTGACAAACACGGGCGGGCACTTCTCCTTCCGCTCCGGTTACACCTGCGGCAGCTGCGATTGCTGCTTCTTCCTCTTTTTAGGCGGATTGCCGGCGTCATCAAGTGGCAACGGAGAGAACACGTTGCTCTGCAAAAGCTGCTTGGAGGGGTTACCCGCGCCTCCAAGAGCAGTGCGCTTAGGCACTTTTCCAGCGACCGAATGGGCCACCGAGTCTCCCATCACGGGTCCGGGAGAAAATAACGCCAACGCGACAGGCGAAAACGTAAAAAGCGAACGAACGAGAAAAAACACTTCGAAAAAATGCGCGAGCAAAAAAAACACGTCCGTACGTGTTGCTGTCTCGAACTGGAATGCGTGTCTGCTGATGAAAGGAAAAAATCGCGTTGCGCTATTTTATGGCTTCTCGGCAGTCCCAGCGGCTGCTCATTCGCTGGTGTCTGCACCAATCAGAACGTGATAATGGAATGATGCAAGAATTATGCGGTGCCCATATTTATAGGTTCCCTTAATCTCAATGTTTTTCATTGAAAACAGTTTCATGCCTATTGAAACAAGTTTTTCGGGTCTTATCAAGCATGGACATGGAAGGCATACTTGAAATCTGTCGATTGAGGGGCTTACCGCAGAAATTCGTCCACTGAGACGAATGCTATTAACGTTTAAAATCTTTCAACGCAGTGTAACGCGGTCGATTTGTATATTTTGAAATGACATCCGGTATAGCAAAGAGAGACGTAAGTCCTACGTCAAAATAATGCTTTTAGTGAGTATATCGTCGGGCTGGAACGTAATGCTAAAAATGATCCTGTGGATTTCTGGCCTTACGTAAAAAGGCGTCGAAAATCTAACGATGTGTCGCGAGAAATACGATTCTAAAATGCAATCGCCGGCGCTGCCGAAAAATCAGTCAACATGTTGGCTGAATTTTTCAAAGGTGTTTATAACAATAATCAGCCATCGGTGACAAACAGCGTGCTTGATAGAAAAATGGAATATGATCTGCATATGCCCCTCATTGAAGTGTCGGTGGAAGACGTGTTTAGGCGGTTTTCAGATTTAGATTCTACTAAAAGTCCTGGTCTGGATGGTATTCCATCATTATTCATCAAGCAATGCTTTTTGATTTGGCAGCATCTATAATTTTCAATCGCTCTTTCTCTACCGGAGAATTTCCAGAGTTATGGAAGGTAGCATCAATCACTCCAATTCGGGCACCTTATACGACGCTGGAAACTATAATGAAATTTCGATTCTAAATTGCTTTTCTAAAGTGCTTGAGTGTTTTGCCCACGATACTTTGTATAGAGCCGTAAGTCCAGTTATTTCTGAGTACAAGCATGGGTTTGTGAAATGCAGGTCCATAACAACTAATCTGATGTCTTTTGTGAGCAGTTTGAAGAGTCAGATGGACAAAAATCAACAGGTCAACACGATTTACATTGAATGTCCTCTGGAAACCGTAACGATTGAACTACTTGATCATTCAAGTCCGTGTAAGCAGAAAAAAAAATTTGCAGGTTAACCTCATTTTCATTGTGCATCTTGGCTCAAGATTATTTAGGATCACCTTCATCTCATGTTCATGGATATTAGAATCATATGCTTATTACACCGGATTGGGTAAATACCGATGATGAGGTTATTGCGAAAGCCTTGATTTATCTGGAAGATACTGTAAACTAAACTCAATAATATTTTGGAGTAGGATTTGCATGACGCGTATTTGCTTATTACACCAAATTGGGTGTATACCGACGATGAGAACGTAGCCAAAGCCTTAATTCATCTGGTAGATACCATGGGCTGAACTCGAGAACGTTTGGAAGTACCTTGAGCACTAGAGTGATTCAAATTTTGACATTTTTGCTCCCCGATGCTTAAACGATTGCATTTGCCTTTTTACTAATCCTCCTAAATTTTTAGTTGATTTGGATGTAATTTGAGTGAGCACGCGCAGTTTGAAGTTTGTATGAAAATTACTATGAAAACAGTTACATTCATGGAAAACTGTTCCCCAACGCTTCCCTATAAGCTCTAAAAACATATAAGTACATCGGCAACACAACACAATTTTACAAGGAAACAGGCCATCTTTGTTGCGAAACGATTTGATGTTCGCAAGAAAAGTTATTAAGGAAATACTGAATCGTAGTAAATTCGATTTAACACGTAGAACAATAACATCAATATCAATAACGACCATTTTTGTTTTCTTCTTAACTTTGCTTCAAAACGAGAAATCGCTTCGCAACAACAACTGACTTTCAGCTTGAGAAATATTCTGTGTAGTCAATGTGTTGATTATATTTAATTTGTTCATGGGCCACCTCACGGAACGGTCTTTCACATTAGGGTCAGTTTTCACAGTAATTTCCATACAAACTTTAAATGACGTGTGCACAGTCAAATTACATCCTAATATGCAAACAAATTAGGAGGATTATTAAAATGGCAAATGCAATCGTTTAAGCATCGGGGAGGGGGGGGGCGTGCAAAAAAGTCAAGATTTGAATCACTCTATTGAGCACACATGAAAAAAGAAAGAAAAAAAATGCATGCCCTTAGAATCGAAATCTTCCCAAGGTTTCGGATATATGGGTCTTCAGGGTATAGTCAAACTTGACCCCCGATATTTTTCTTGCAAAGCCAACATCCATTTTTGCTGAAGAAAGTGGGGACGTATCTTTCTTCTGTGGTTTTACACAGCCAATCTAAAACGCTGGGCATATGTGACCCATCCATCCTCAAAGGGTTGAGTGAACCACTTTTGCCAAAATTTCATTATTTTGCGATCAGGAGTTGGAAAATGCCTATGGGAATGGAACCCAGCAACCTTCAGTGTAGTCTTGCTTTGTAGCCGCGCATCTTACCGCACGGCTAAGGAAGGCGCCATTAGGTCGGGTTAGGTCATATCAGTTAGACCTGTGCGCCGATTGAAAATGTATCGGCGGCGGCGTGATAGATAATTTTCGGTCAGTGGCGGTGGCGTGGCGGCGTGGGTCGGCTTGAGTCTATTGCAAGCAACAGAATTTTTCCGAAATTCTTCCACAAACTACTCCGCAAATTCCACCAGGAAGTGCTCTGACAGCTGCTCGAGGAATTGTTCCAAAAGTTCCTCCAGGAAATCCTCCGGAAATTCCTCTTTAATTGAGAATTAACGACGGATTTTTTTTGGGAATTTCCGAAAGAGGTTTATAAAAGATTTTGATAGTATTTCTTGAAGAAATTCGCAAACGAATTCTTGGTTAGAAACTCAGAAGAAATTTTAGAAGGAAGTAGACGTATTAGTTCTTAAAAAAAACTTCAACAAAAGGTTGACGAGCCAAACAATTTTTAAATGTTCACGGTTTAAAAAAACTGTTGTCTTCCTTTTACTTCTACTCAGTGTCGTAGCCACGGGGCTGGATTTGGACATAGCCCCCTCCCCCCAGAGCCAATTTTTTGTTTTTCGAGCCCTCTCAATTTAAAAAAAAATGTTCAGGAAAACCCCCCACTCCCCCCCCAGACACATTTTCTGGCTACGCCACTGCTTCCACTAATTCGTTTTTTGGTATCAACCGTGTAACATTTTCCCCTAAGACGCTCGCAAATAATTATTAATTTTAAATGTAATTCTGAAATAGTTTCAGACCGAAATACTCTAGTAGGTTCTACAGAAGAAGTTCTAGGAGCAAATACTTGAATTCGTGAAGAACAATTCCCTTTTTTCTGAATAATTAAATGTCAGGTGCATTTTGTGTAAACAAACATTGTTTTGTTTGACCGAACATACGTAATACAACAAGGGGTCTAGTGGTTCCCCAATAAACAATTCAGGGTGAATAATCTACTTGCTTAGCTGAAAAAAGCCGGTTTTAATGAAATAAGCCCTTCATCAGCTTTCAATTTTGTTGGACTAGACTTTATTGGAAATGAGAATAATAACTGCATAATAATTGACGCGAGGCTACAAAGCAAGACCATGCTGAGAGTAGCTGGGTTCGATTCCCGGTGCCGGTCTAGACACTTTTCGGTTTGAAAATTGTCTCGACTACCCTGGGCATAAAAGTATCATCGTGTTAGCTTCATGATATACGAATGCAAAAATGGTAACTTGGCTTAGAAACCTCGCAGTTAATAACTGTGGAAGTGCTTTTTTTACCATTCTGTTTATTTGTTAGGCTCAGTCGTGTTTAACACTTTACGTAGCCACCAAGCAGTAATGTACATTAATACAAAATTAGGTTTTATCAATATAAAATTCAGGATTATCTATACTAGTTTTTAAAGCATTTCCTATTATAATTTTATCTTTAGCAATTATTTCTTTCCGTTCTTTTTCATATTCAATCCTCTCATATGATGGTATCCTGTACTTCTCCTTCCTGCATGAACGGGATGAATTCGATACGACGAAAGAGCTTTCGTTTGTTGGTGACCTGCGGACCTCATTTCCTTTCTCACATTTGTTTGTAGTTAGTATTGGTTGTTCCTTCGATTGTTTTTTCTTGCTTTTGGATGTCATCTTTTCAACTCGCTGTTTGCTACCTCCGAGATCAGTTTCTTCAATTTCGGAGACGACTGCAACTTCTTTCTTGGCATCTTCGTTCTCAATTAATACGACTTCCTTCTTTTTCTCGCTACGACCCTCTTCAACTCTCGGACATACCTTTTTCAGATGGGTATCCGACTTACAGATGAAACATTTCAGTTTCAGCCCCTCGTAATAAATTCGTCCTTTCAACTTCCGGAAATAGAGTACCTCCGGAATCGCCTTCTCCACTTCCATTTAGAGGCCGCAAACACCTGTGTACATATCAAGTTGATACACCGCAGGAAAACGCTCCCGTACTACACGTTTTACTTTTTCAAACACAGACATCACTGAAGTCAAGTCGGAGTCGAGTACTTCTGGTGGCAAGTCGAAAATGCGAACATAACGAGTATTGCCACCAGCCACTGACATATGCACCATCACCTTTTACCCATTGCCGTAGACGAAAGGCAGCGTATCCTCATTGTTTTCTAACGAATACTTCATCGCGTCTTCTGTTTTGAAGCGAATGAAGACTGACTTCTCGTCTGCTACTTTATAGCCAGTCTCCATCATACGCTGATCGCCTTTTAATAATTTAATCAATCGGACCATATCAGCCAGATTGGCTGATTGGCATTGTCCGGAAACAAGAAAGCCAATGTGTTTTTCACTGCTATTTCGCTCGACATCACACCCGGTAGAACAGCAAAACGAACGAAAACAACACCGATAACGAACCTGCGAGTGAACAAACGCGCTGTGCACAACGAGGTGTGATCGTCCACTGGTGTGGAAATGCTTAATGGAACGTACACACGGTCAAGCAGTTTGACCAACATTGACTCCACCTCTCGTTTATTCAAACATCCATCTAGTTTCACGAACAGCGACACGAACAATCAATTTATTCGACCAACAATATCACACACGAACGACCGAAGCGCCAACTTGAGCACCAACCATAAAAAAATATATGGGGGTTTGTGCAACTTCACTACAAATGCTCAAACAACTCAAACTAAAATCAAACCGTTTTAATTTTTCCTACCGAGCTGCCAACCGTCAAATGGTTGTTCGAACAACTTCACACACGTTCAAACAAAGCAGCAACCGAAGCGTTTTTTTGGGGCGGAGTCAATGTTCGTCAAACTGCTTGACTGGTGTGTACGTTACATAATGAACACTAAGCTGCGAGGCGGCTCTGTCCCAGTGTGGGGATCTTATGCCAATAAAAAGAAGATATCCATGAGCGGTAATGGCCGTCAGCTTACCTGCGGGTTAGTCTCTGATTTGACGTTTGTGGTGGTCAACCACACCCACCGCTCCAAGCATTCTGACCAATGTGGCATATAAGAAGGTGCTGATGAAGTTAATTCAAGCTTTCTTATATACCACATGGGTCGAAATGCTCGGAACGGTGGGTGCAGCTGACCTCCACAAACGTCAAATTAGAGCTCGCGGAAAACTGGATGGGCCTGACGTTTTGGGCTGATGGCTCATTCGTTCTGCTATGTTGGCTTTTCAGCAGCAGACGTTGCTCAGCACAGCCCTTAAAAAGTCTCAAACACAAAATATCATTTTTACTGACTTAGACTATTATCAGAATTTATATAACATCGCTTCATGTATTCTTGACCGATGCACTATCGTTCGCAAACATAAACGATGTAGGGCTTTAGGACCCAATTGTCTGGCTGAAAATATGTGTTTCCTACATGAGCTAGATATATATAGAGTCTAGACTTAACGATAAAAATGCTATCGGCGTGGTAAAAAAATATTCGGCAGCGTGGTCAATTTTCATACGGCGCCGGCGACGTGAAAAAATCGTCGTCAGCGGCGGCGTGGTCTAATATCAATTACCAAAGTCTCTTTCGAACTCCTGTTTGTATTAGGATATAAAGGAAATTTTAGCGGCATAGACTAAAGATTCAGTCGACAATTATCAGCACTAAAAAACCTACCTCAGCACAACTCGGAATAACTCCGGAACCAAAGTGGTCAATCTTAACTCCGGAACCAAGTCACTGGTCATAATCTAGAAACCTAAGCGGTTCTTCTGAGGAAAAATTGTACAACACGTTTCAGAAATGCCAGAGATATGCAATTTTTAAGTAGATTTCTCCCCCTCCTGTCAGAAGTAGATATACCTCATAAGGGTTGAAAACAAGTTTTGAAAACACTTTGCCGCATAGGAGCCACCCGAAATATTGATGGGATGCTTAACAAAGTTAACTTTTTTAAATCAGTCTCTTGATTGAAATAAAAACTTGATATTATTCGTGTTTCTCGCCCGCAAAAACACCGACACCGGTAGCAACAGATTGATAATTAAGGCGGTTCAAAAAGTAGATTTTGCTCCGCCACGCTCAGTTGATTCTTTCCTATATTATTGATGCCCTCCGATTGGACTGATTTGGACAGGGCTGATTGGCCATTTTAGAAAGAGTGACCATATCTAATATTCTCAAAGCAGGGCAATCTACTCAAGTCGGGGCAAAAAGGGAGGACATTTGATTGGAAAAGAACATGGGAACAAGAACCTTGTGTTTTTCACATTCATGAATAGATTTGTAGTTTCTATTTCACTACACATATTTTATTAATTAGTGTATAACAGAATAAATTTGATTAGGGAATGTCGTATTGACGATTGATGAAAAACACTCAGTATCTCTATAAAGAAAACTTTCTAAAACTTTTTAGTGATAAGTCTTCACTACGTATTTTCTTGATAGTGATAAGACACTATTAAATACGTTTCAGCATACATATTGCATGACCATTGATCATTAGTGAACGAATGGTATTTGCACTCCAAAGAATCGTGACAAAAACTGAGATCATTATGTTATAAAACATCCTCCCCATCCTCTAACAATCCCCCTACCATCACTATAATTGTTTCCTTAGGACAGAGAATTCATTCATGTATTTAGCTTACATCTGAACAGATAACACAGAATCAATAATTTGACGCCACCTCGAGCCCACCTCGCTCGCTGCGCTCCACGCCGTCTCGTACCTGCTGGATCAGAAGCGAACACCATCTTTGCAGGGTTTCTGTCCGGCATTCTTGCAACATGCCCTGCCTATTAAGCCTTAGAAAAAAACGAATAAGGCTTACATTAGATACTCAAACACTCTTGTATAGTACAGTATTATATGCCAGAAAGAAATATCAGAATCTCGTCTACTGAAAAGCCGTACCAGCTATTGATAGATTCCGTCTAGTTAATTATCCAATGCTCAGCATTTATCTCCTTCGCTCGCAATGACATAACTCAACAGGAAAATCTCCGAACAGTGTCTACGTTTTGCTACTGAAGTGGGTCTGCGGTTGCTTGCAATACCATTTCGAGTATCCATTCCGTCACGTTTTTTGGCTTTTCTAGAGGACGAGCAACGAGCGTCGACGCTGGAAGCAATTTTCCAACTTTTATTATTCATGGCACCAACGGCAGATAAGGTTCCGGGGTGGTAATTTTGCATGAAGACAACCATAAATCATCACCGACGCCGACGACGCCCGTCTTACGTAGTTTGCACATCGGAGCTGGCTGTCGATGATTCTTCTTCAACTCCAATATGGCTCGGTTCAAATCGCGTCGTACTTGTTTCCCTGCGACGTACATACTCAGTGCTGGGCACGTATATCATTATGTCGATGTGATGGTTAGAACGTACTCCAGTGCCAGTTCCGTTGGGACTGTCTCAAACTTTCGATGGTAGGTTCTACGGGGGAATCGGCCACCAAGGGGAATCCTCTAATAAACGTTGGCGAATCTTGATAAGGAAATATTTCCAAATTACTGGGCACCGAGTAGGTACCAATATGAGCAAAAAAGGTTTGAAGGCTTCCAAACGAGCAACTTTTCTGTGTAACTGCCAATTTGTGTAGCCGTGGGGGCTCCTGGTCTGAGTGTGGGGTTCTTTGTGTCTTCTACTGCACCACACTGCGGGTTGCCGAGGGTTTTTACTTCGATTTACTCAAGTGAGTTCGAAACGTTTCAGTTGCCGTACAGTGGTTGTTATCGCAACAGAACCAAGTCAAATCAGAATTCGGTTGATGGAAAATGCTACACATTTCATATTTACAATATTAGTTTTGTATAGACCAATATTTAAAGATTCTTCGCCAAATCAGTCAAAGTTATCCGATAAAATTTTCAATTGCTTTGAATTTCAAAACTAGGGACAATCATTTAAAGCAGTGGGATTGCACAGACTTTTCAAAACCGCTCACTGTGCACCGTTGAACTGCTGAGTAAGTTTCGACCATTTCACACATTATGTCCCATTCCTGCGGGGCAAAATATTATCTCCATCTCGCAAACATATGAATCTTTTCTATCACCTTTTTTGCAGTTCCGATAGTGACACTTGCAGCATATGTGCCAATTTCCGCTGAGTTTGCCACACATTTTGCTATCCCGTTACAAAACTGTCCCTTCGCCAAGCGTGTGGTGTTTTTGACAGGAGAGCGACAAAAATTCAATCAGGTCTCACTGTGAAGTAATCTATATAGAATGCGCGCCGGCATTGAGTTCCGTGTGTGGGGCGGTACAACTCGTTAAGGAAAAAAAAATGAAGCGTTAAAAGTGACCGATCCCGTCGAGGGGGTCGCGTCATGTTAATTTCCTCTTTCAACCCGTTTAATTTTTGACAGCAGGTGGGTTGCGCAGCTCGTGCGAGATTGAAATTGGATACTTCGCAACTGATTCGTGCACTTCAAAAGAGCCTTTAAGTTGTGGCATTCTAGGATATAACAGTACGTTTTTATCTTCCTCGGATTATTGGCCAAGAGTACATTAAAAGAGATTAAAATGCCTCGTCATTATTGTCTATCCGGTACAGTTAATACATTTTTTTCTAACGAAGATGGATTTTTCTTCAGTAGTGCGCTAGAATCGCATAAAGATGCGCATAACAACACATCATTTAGTTCTAATTTGGTGCTAAGCCGACAATATTTTGATGGTGGGAACGTGTTGAATGACGAATCGTTAGAGCTTCACGTTTTCGTAGATACCAGTAAAGAGCCGTGTGTGGCATATTTCGGAATACCTCGTTGTTTCTTGGTGCAAGCAAGGTCCAAGGTGACGCGTTTCGCGTCAAATCAAATTCGAAGCTGGCAGGACCCTCTCAGATTTCAATGACACTTTCAGGACATGTAGACTTTGTCACAATAAGCCACATTGCATTTAAAAAAAGAATTAATCGTTACTATCTTTTGAAGGTTGTACAAGGTTGTACCGAAAGTCTAAAGATTACTCCAGAAAATAATTTTTGATAGAAGGCCCGGAAACCTATAAACCCATTTTTTTACACGGTTGGTATTCTTCAATTTCTCACTTAAACTGATTTTTTACAGCTTTTCACATACTAATAGTTTCATTAAAGCTAAAGGTTTTAATCGACTAAAACCTATCCGTGTAAGAAAAGAACTGTGTAGTGTTAAACACCAATCGACTCAGCTCGAAGAATTGAGGTGATGTCCGTATGTATGTATGTATGTGTGTGTGTACAAAAAAATGTGAGACACACTTTTTTGTACTTAGCTTTTCTGATTTGCATTTTTCCCAAAGGTCCCCCCCTTGGAGGGGAGTCTGTATGTGTTTATTGGTAACTTCATCAACAGACTATGTATAGCCCCAATGATGGTGGTATTGAACTAAATATTTACAAGATACAACTGTACTTAATAAGTAATGATAACAAATAACAGCAACTTCTCTTACATTGTGAATTAGAACCACGACATATCAACATAATTACATATAAAAATCATTACAACAAAACAAGGAAAAAACAGCAAAATGTACATGGAATATAATATTAATTACTACGTTTACAGGCAAAACTCTGATTTTCAAATGCTCTGAATTTTATACCTTTCGGCCACGTTGCAGGCTTTAAAGCTTGTAATTTGTATTTGCTAACAGAAATTTTAAACGAGACATAATCTAAATTTTCAAACATTTGTCTTTTTAGTACTAGCTTTCTAATACTAATCATACTCGAAACAGGAATTTCAAGACATTCTCGAACCAATAATTCAATTTCACTGTCGGCGGTATTAGGCTCAATATTCGACATAAACAACGAGAACATATCTTCTGAATTGTTTTGATTCGTTGATGATAATGCGCATACAGTCGGCTCTGATAATCCAACACAAGAGGTGTGATACCGTTTTGCACATTTCCCTTCACACATGACGATTCGTTCACTGTTGCGGCTGATGGTGTGAGAGCACTTATTGCACTGCATTGTTTTCTACTGAAGAAGATTGTCAATTGTTCTTTAACGTCTTTATAGTGGCGAAAAAACAGTAATTAATCAAAAACTCTCGTTTCACGATATTCGATATTGTAATCGCCAACTCAATTAAACGATTAGAAGTACCCAAGTACACACATTCTTCTACCACTTCGATTTAATCACCACCGATGCAAACTCGAGGTGGGTGGCTCACATTATCTTCTCTTAAACCCCTTCCTATCATGTACTTCGTCTTCGATCCGCTTAGCTTCCCTCTTCAGTCTGATGTAGGCTTCCTCCATCTTCACAAAGTTACGTGCCATAATATCTATGTCGTCGGCGAAGCCAAATAACTGGACGGACTTCGTGAAAATCGTACCACTCGTGTTAATCCCTGCTCTTCGTATTACCTCTTTCAAAGCGATATTGAATAGCACACACGAATAATCATCACCTTGAGAATGCCTCTGAAGCTCGAACTACGCACATCACCCGATCCATCGTCGCTTTGATCAACCGTGTCAGTTTATCCGGAAATCCGTGTTCGTGCATTAGCTGCCATAGCTAGTCCCGATCAATTGTATCATATGCTGCTTTGAAGTCGATGAATAGATAATGTGTGGGCACGTTGTATTCGCGGCATTTCTGCAGTACTTGGCGAATGGCGAACACCTGGTCCGTGGTGGAGCGTTCGCCCATAAAACCCGCCTGGTACTGCCCCACGAACTCTCTTGCAATTGGTGCTAGTCGGCGGCATGAAATTTGGGAGAGAACCTTGTATTGTTTTATTTGTTTTAATCCAACTGACTTTGTTTAGTCTTATTGAACAACATAAATCTAAAAATCTAACATCAAACAAGATAAATGATTAACAAAATACTAAATCTGACATCATTTCATTCATTTCATTTATTTAGTTAACATCTAAACTGATAACACTGAATCAACAATTTGACGCCACAATGCACGGTTCGAGGCCGCATCTCTCCATCCTCGGATACGCCCCACGCTCGCCAAGTCGTTCTGCACCTGGTCTGCCCATCTCGCTCGCTGCGCTCCACGCCGTCTCGTACCTGCCGGATCGGAAGCGAACACCATCTTTGCAGGGTTGCTGTCCGGCATTCTTGCAACATGTCCTGCCCATCGTACCCTTCCGGCTTTAGCTACCTTCTGGATACTGGGTTCGCCGTAGAGTTGGGCGAGCTCATGGTTCATTCTTCGCCGCCACACACCGTCTTCTTGCACACCGCAAAAGATGGTCCTAAGCACCCGCCCAAGCAGCACAAATTGTTTCACTACTGAACATTTCACTTTGTTGCAACTTTTCGGAAAGAAACAATTTTTCTGTATGTGCCATCATATATAACTCTCTTGCGATCCAAAAAGCGCAAGAGGTGGAGCCTACGGAAACATCCTTCGATTGCAGTAAAATTGCAATAATGTTGCAAAATACTACAGCGGAAAAAAAATAAATAAAAATATAAAACTGGATTCGATTTATGGATCTTGTGATTGATAATCCTTCACTCCACCACAACACCATTCAACACTTCGAAGGGACTGCATGTTGACTCACCATAAAAACCATATGATTATGAAGTTTTATACTCGGGTTTCCTGTTACTTGATTGCACCATCACAGGAAAAAATTTGGAGTTGTCAAAACGTTGAATGATGCTAAATTAAACATGAAGACACATTCAACTTATCTGCAACTTAATTTAAACAAATAATTAAATTTTGAAAGACGCATTGAAGTTACATGGTAGAAAATATGCAACTTAATGATTTTGTTTCGTGTCTGCAACATGAAGTGCAGTATTCTTGGTTTGTTTGTTTCCAAATGTCAAACACGTACTGCATTGCAATTCTAATGAAACATAGATCACAATTCGAACGTTTTTGTCATCTTGATGCTACTTTTTCGTGCTTTGATGTTTTCCAATGCCTTCAATGAAACTGAATAGAAACAAGGTGCTTTTAGGAAGATGTTGCGTGTGCTACTTGGGCGTCTCTCGAATACTCCGAGTGCTTGCAAGTCCTCCTCGAGCATTGTCCATGTTTCATGTCCGTAGAGGACAACCGGTCTTATTAGCGTCTTGTACATGACACATTTGGTGCGGTGGCGAATCTTTTTCGACCGCAGTTTCTTCTGGAGCCCGTAGTAGGCCCGACTTCTACAGATGATGCGCCTTCGTATTTCACGACTAACGTTGTTGTCAGCCGTTAGCAAGGATCCGAGGTAGACGAATTCCTCGACCACCTCGAAGGTATCCCCGTCTATCGTAACACTGCTTCCCAGGCGGGCCCTGTCGCGCTCGGTTCCGCCCACAAGCATGTACTTTGACTTTGACGCATTCACCACCAGTCCAACTTTTGTTGCTTCACGTTTCAGGCGGGTGTACAGTTCTGCCACCTTTGCAAATGTTCGGCCGACAATGTCCATGTCATCCGCGAAGCAAATAAATTGACTGGATCTGTTGAAAATCGTACCCCGGCTGTTACACCCGGCTTTCCGCATGACACCTTCTAGCGCAATGTTGAACAACAGGCACGAAAGTCCATCACCTTGTCTTAGTCCCCGGCGCAATTCGAACGAACTGGAGTGTTCGCCCGAAATCTTCACACAGTTTTGCACACCATCCACCGTTGCTTTGATCAGTCTGGTAAGGTTCCCAGGAAGCTGTTCTCGTCCATAATTTTCCATAGCTCTACGCGGTCTATACTGTCGTATGCCGCCTTGAAATCAACGAACAGATGGTGCGTTGGGACCTGGTATTCACGGCATTTTTGAAGGATTTGCCGTACAGTAAAGATCTGGTCCGTTGTCGAGCGGCCGTCAACGAAGCCGGCTTGATAACTTCCCACGAACTCGTTCACTAATGGTGACAGACGACGGAAGATGATCTGGGATATCACTTTGTAGGCGGCATTAAGGATGGTGATCGCTCGAAAGTTCTCACACTCCAGTTTGTCGCCTTTCTGGTAGATGGGGCATATAACCCCTTCCTTCCACTCCTCCGGTAGCTGTTCGGTTTCCCAGATTCTGACTATCAGTTTGTGCAGGCAAGTGGCCAGCTTTTCCGGGCCCATTTTGATGAGCTCAGCTCCGATACCATCCTTACCAGCGGCTTTGTTGGTCTTTAGCTGTTGAATGGCATCCTTAACTTCCCTCAAGGTGGGGATGGTTGGCTTCCATCGTCCGCTGAACTGACGTAGTCATCTCCCCCGCTGCCTTGACTTTCACTGTCTGTACTCTCAGCGCCATTCAGATGTTCCTCGTAGTGCTGCTTCCACCTTTCGATCACCACACGTTCGTCCGTCAAGATGCTCCCATCCTTATCCCGGCACATTTCGGCTCGCGGCACGAAGCCTTTGCGGGATGCGTTGAGCTTCTGATAGAATTTGCGTGTATCTTGAGAACGGCACAGCTGTTCCATCTCTTCGCACTCCGCTTCTTCCAGGCGGCGTTTCTTCTCCTGAAAAAGGCGGGTCTGCTGTCTCCGCTTCCGTCTATATCGTTCCACGTTCTGCCGGGTACCTTGCTGCAGCGCGACCGCCCGCGCTGCGTCCTTCTTCTCCAGAATCTGTCTGCACTCTTCGTCGAACCAATCGTTCCGTCGACCTCGACCCATATTCCCGACGTTGTTCTCCGCTGCGTCGTTAATGGCTGCTTTGACTGTATTCCAGCAGTCCTCAAGAGGGGCCCCATCGAGCTCACCCTCTTCCGGCAACGCTGCCTCGAGATGCTGCGCGTATATCTGACATCATACAATATTTGTATATCGACATAACGTAAAAAAACTGCATCACTATCACAAACATCGATCTACTTAATCTTAAGGTATCAGTGATAACAATAAGAAAACAATATAACAACTATTATTCGAGCTTCCACGTTTCATTATTTCTATGAATAAACTCCCTAAACCTAATGTTTTTTGGCCATGTTGCAGGATCCAGTGCGCGGGATTTATAATGAGAATTAAGAACGACTTTGAACGAAATAAAATCTAATTTTCGGCTTTTCCATCTAGACACAAATTTTGTTACATCTATGCGTTCGGGATATTCAAGTTCTATTGAACGTGACACCATTCGCTGTATGTCGTTTTCAGACACACTTACATCTACATTTGACAGCAGTAGCGAGAAATCGTCACCATCTATTGTCAGCTGTTTTCCTTGTTTTATATCCTCATCCGTCACTAACGAATCGCATTGCTTGTGACTATCGGAGGGCACACTAGTTGAAATAGGTGTAGAATGAAGTAAACTACTCGTGGGTTTCATTTGTGGATTAGCAGTGATCGCAGCGATCGTATCCAAAATTCCTGTAACGATGCCCTTCAGCTCTTTCACTTCAGCTTCGATCGAACTACCCTGAGATGCATTTTGTTTTGTATCTTCTCTAGCATGTTTAAATGCGTCTATACAGCCATCGCACATCCATAGAACATTTCTCGAGAGCATGGTGAGAATATTCAAATGTATATTTCGCATACCAACACAATTCCCATGGAATGAAGCGGCACAGTCACCTTTGCAGATGATGTAGAAGTTGTCTTCCTCGTGGATGATGTCTTTACAAGCTGGACACACGCACATTGCAGATGATGAGAAACAATTGTTGGCGAATCCACGGGAATCAAATGATTATTTCGATTTTAACCAAACTTTTATACAATTAAGAATAACACTTCTGCCAATTTAACGTTGAAAACATTAGCTGGTCAATTTTCGTAAATTCGTTGCTTTATACGACACACAAACCGGTAATTCAACAACGGACAACAGAGCTAAGCGACGGCGACACGAATCGTTCGAAATCAACAACGTGATGTGGACGTAGGGGAGTGCCACTTCCTGCTGCTGCGCGTATTCTTGGGCTAGTTACCGTCTTGTAGTCGCCCAATGTTAAGCCGCGGCGTCCGACTTCGACGCGTGTTGTACATCGTCGAGAGTTTTGAGCGCAGGCATACTGCAACGAGGTAGTGGTCGGATTCAATATTCGCACTGCGGTAAGTGCGGACGTTCGTGATGTCGGAGAAGGATTTACCGTCGATTAGAACGTGGTCGATTTGGTTTTCCGTTTCTTGGTTAGGTGATCTCCATGTGGCCTTGTGGATATTTTTGCGGGGAAAGAAGGTGCTTCGGACTACCATTCCGCGGGAGGCTGCGAAGTTTATGCATCGTTGGCCGTTGTCATTCGATACGGTGTGCAGCATCCATCATATGTCTGCTTCTTTCTCGTCGTCGGGTCTCCCTTCGTGTGGGCAGTGCACGTTGATGATGCTATAGTTGAAGAAACGGCCTTTAATCCTCAGCTTGCACATCCTTGCGTTGATTGGCTGCCTCCCAATCACACGATGGCGCATCTTACCCAGCACTATGAAGCCGGTTCCCAGCTCGTTGGTGGTGGCACAGCTTTGGTAGAAGGTAGCCGCTCGATGCCCGCTTTTCCACACTTTCTGTCCTGTCCAGCAAATCTCCAGCAGCGCCACGACGTCGAGGTTGCGGGGATGTAATTCATCGTAGATCATCCTGTCGCAACCTGCGAAACCTAGCGACTTACAGTTCCATGTTCCAAGCTTCCAATCGTGATCCTTTATTCGTCGCCTAGGTCTTTGCCGATTATATCGAGTCGCATTATCTCTTATATTGTTCGTAATGATTGATTTTCGGGCGGCTTATTCGGCCTGCGCAAACCTCCTGTCTCGTTGTAAAGCCGTCGTGTCAGGGCTGTTTAGCGTCCCACCTAACACCAGGACTTGGGCTTGTGTGCTTTGAGCGGCACACGGTCGCTTTGGAGGGGCCTACTTGCGGATACATGCAGCTTTTTATATGAATTTAACAGGGCCCACTGTCAAACCCCACCACATCCTAGGCAAGCCCCACAACTCGCAGATGGCCTGGGGAGGGATCGTCTTCTTTTGAAATTACTGTCCAGATTGCTACCAGAAATCAAGGTAGGTGTAGTCCTTGAATTCAATCTAACACAAAAATTACAAAAGCGTTAGGATTACTACTCCGTACTACGTCCACAACCAGGGGAGGGAAAGGAAATGTTGATGTGATACTACTTAAAGCGAGGCTCTCCACTCAGTGACACCCTCATAAGTACCACGGAGTTGGATATTGGGAAGGTATTCGTTGGATCAGGATTTGCCTGTAGCTAGCAATGTGACCTTGGTAGATGGTAGAACACACCACGTAGAGGTGTTTATCTAGCGTTATGGGTAATGCACATGTACCACTATTAATGGGCTTGATTGACTGCTCGTAGTTGCTACTCCATTATGACCAGATCAGCTGTTCTTGCACAGGGAACCAACAGATGTTTGCTTGGGACTAGCACAAATCTTCAATGTACAAGTATTGGTGATCTCATTTGATAAGTCATACTGGCGCCTGTCACGTCAGAATGCAAGTCAATGTAGGGAAGGGGGAGGAAATGATGATGCAATCACTCGCCCACTGCAAGCCGAATATACCTCTGCACTTGCCACGAGTTCATGCGGAATTTGTTGGAATTTTTGGGTTAGGTTCGAGAGGCAGAAGTCCGTCTTGGTTAATGAGCTGCCAATGTGATAGAAACGAGCTCTATAGTTCATTTCCAATTCTAGCAGATTACTGTTAGAATACTGAAGTTGAAGATATAGGAATAGTAATGGAAACGGTATGGAAGTCCATTTCCAGTTCTAGCGATTGCTAGAACATGAGAAATATAGAGAAAGATACAAAGTAGGATAATGGAACGGACCTGGGATTGAACCCACGACCTCCTGCGTATGAGGCAGAAACAGTAGCCATATGACTACCAAGCCCGATCAAAACAAGAGAAATCTCGCACTGAACTGATTAACTTTATTACCGGCCGCGCGATCGTTCTGCTGTCCGAAACAAGAGAAATCTCGCACTGAACTCCCACTATTAATGGGAACAAAATACAACATAAACTTAAAATCGTTGCCAGTAAAAGTGGTACATGTACATTTTTAAAATTATTTTAAACGTCATTTAACTATCTTGAAATTCAAAATAGGGTTAAAATCTGTTGCGGAAACATCCATGTTGTAAAATTTTCTTTCTAATAAGCCGATTTCAGTGAGTAGTTCAAAAAAGTGTTCTTTAATCACTAAGAAAGTTCAAGAAGTCCGTCTGGCCTGTCCATCAAAGTAGTTAGTCCGTCAAGGTCGTCTAGTCCGTCAAGCTATGATGTTCTGATGTTCGAAGTCCGAATCCGTCACACCAAGTTCTTCGAGTCCATCCAGTCCGTACAGATGCGGCCTCGAACCGTGTATTGTGGCGTCAAATTGTTGATTCAGTGTTAGCTGTTTAGATGTAAACTAAATAAATGAATGAATATCTCAGATGTAGTAGTCAAAATCACTTTTTCATTATTCTAGATCTTTGCAAACAGAAACCGTTGCTGTAAAAACACAAAATCTTCAAAAATGGTTTATGTACCACTTTCGCTGGCACCGGTTCAATTGTAAATTAAATTTCTGAGTAGAATTATAAAATAAACTAAACATAATCCGGTTGGCGAATAAAGTTTATCGTCGTTTTTTAAAAAGGTTAAATTGTTCTAGGAGTTGAAGATATGTTGCAGAAAGAACCAATCGATTTGTTGGAGAGAAAACATTCGTTTTTTATCCTTGACCAAATGTTGTTGAAAAACCCAGATTAATCCACCTACAGTAAGATTTTGACCCTTCCTTAGTTATAAAGATTTTTTTTTCCAGACTCCAGTATTTAAAACGAGATAAAACTACTCAGCTTCCCACGGCGATTTACCGTGAAAGTGACAAAATAATTGCGTGAAAGTGACAACCCAAGGCGGATGTCATGGGTTGAGTGACAACTCAACGAATGATAACGTACAGTACTTCATGCTGCCTATCTATAAGGCGCTCGTCGGATTGAATAACTATTCTGACATGGTTAGTAACTATCGTAACGATGGTTGCATATATTGTATTCGTAATTTCCAGAGACCTCGATATTAATTAATCCAGAACTAACTAAATCAGTCATTGATCTGACTCAAACTCAATAGCGTGCAATAATAACATATATTTCGCCTTATGGATGCATAATTTGGTAAAAAGAAACTTGTTCAATACCTTAAAAATGAGCGAGATTTTTATGGTAGTAAATTTCAGAATTTGCACTCATACGCACACAAACATGCATACAAGTCATCTATTAGTGTCTCAAAACATGCTAACATTTGCTATCTAGCTTCCACCGAAGAAATTTTTGAAATCCCTTTGAATTTTTACGTTTTTGCTTTTCTGAGAAGATTTTTTTTACATGCTTCTATATGTTCCTTTATTAAAATAATTTGTTTCTTTGAAACAAATCAGAAAAATAAGCATAATTCCATATCATATCATTTGTTTTAATCCTAGTGATGAACTTTGTACTTTACTTAAAAATCACTCAAATAAAGAAAAAAAAATTTGTTTTAATTATATTTTCAATGTCAATGTGAATTTGTTCCAAATACCATACATTTTATTTAAGGCCTCTTACGGTGTCATTCAAAATGGCTACCCTGCGGCTCACCAATACAATCTTACAATTACCCACCTCCTCACTGCGAATAGCACCGATCACATTAGTTTTATTATAAAAAACCAAACCTGACCACCATTTCACAAGAAAAAGTATCAGAACTAAGTTTGAACCTAAACCTACTTATTGTCAAAATAATCGAATCATTTAGTGCACATTTGGCGTCGATTCAATGAAAATAAAACTAAGTGAAAAAATTTCCTCTTCCCACCGCGCATGCCAACGACGCGTCGGTTGCTCGTCGTCGGCAGCGTCGTATGCAAGCAGTCATTGATCATTACCTATATATCGCAGCAGGCAGTGACGTCAACATGAAATTCTGTGAAATCATAGTGAAAACATGTAAAATATCGAAAAAATAATAAATCTCCCTCCAACATGTTATCTATTAATGTCATAAATATATCATCTTTATTCTACTTTGGAACGCTTTGAAAAATTAAAAAGAAAACCCAATAAATTTCAATTATGCTATTTATGTGTTTGAATAGCTGGCAACAATGTCACGAGATGTAAAATAAATAAAATAAAACATAAATATAAACGTAAATCAAAGCTAATCTGTTGATTTTCGGACACATTTGGTTAGTTTATGTCATAGTTAAACCGTATTGAGTAATCCTACGTACAACTCAGACTGGAATCGTTCATATTAATGCAATGTTTACGGTAGTCGGATGTTAACAAAACAATTGGTTATTTTTGTCTGCCTTGTAGATTGGTAGGTGTTGGTAGTCAAGTTACTCACGACTACTAATCTTAAGTTGATGATGTTTATGGTACAACTACAAATAGATTAGTGTGCCACCGCAAGTCACCTTTAAGGGGATACGGGAAGCACGAACAATCATCAAATCGTCATCATTTTCATCATTGAATGCTTAATTTTTTTTCTACAAGGTATATGATTTTGAAAAAGTATCAGCGGTGCGTGCTTACTCTCCATCTACATGTTGATACATTTACAGTTACATCAAACATCTAAAAACCGAAATACGTCGGTCCAAAGTTACGAGGTGATTATGTTAGAAAGAGACAAAGGATAGGGAAAATAACACGGTGTGTAGCGCTTCCCCGAGTCACCTTAATTCACGAGATTTTTCGATAGATTAATGCGTAACACACCTGCGTAACGCATACAAAGTGAAATTATAGACACTTCCGAAGGAAGGGTCAAAACGAACAGTGGGTAATGTCTGTGACATAACCGCTAAGTGGACGTAGGACTTGACTTGACCATGCCTTTAAGGTACATAATATGTCCAAATTTCTCACATCAACTTTTTTGGATAAATAATCGGCATTGCATACCATTCCTTGGCAAAATCTTCTCATCAAACCGACACAGAAATCAAATCTACCTCGAACAAGAATCATCAAAAAAAAAAATCAGGGAGTATGTCCACCTTTCTCAATTGTCAGTTCACTTTTCTTCAATTGTCAGTTCACTTCCAGACACATTCATAGTCGGCTCTGGACAGTCAATATTCAGTTGAATATTAGTCATTGAATATTTATGCACATTTTACAAATTGATCTGAACTGAAATCTAAACACGTTTCAAATGAGTAAAGTGATTTATCACACAGGACTGAATCCGATTTTCATCCGCGAGGCACTTTCAACGGTAAACATCAACATAAACAATGCTAATAATGTTTTTTCTGCGCATAGTAAACACACTCAGTGACAGTCGAATGAATGAGTTGGTGGAGTAGTCGTCTGACTATGTCATTCTATGTTTTGAATATTCATGCGATGTTTGTCAAAATTCGGACTGAAGTTGCTTCATGAAGATGAATATTTAAGGCTCTGATCATGTGGCTTTTCTTCAGCCTGTCTCGGCTCAGCACCGATGCCGGCCGGTCTCGGCTCGACTCTGTTGCTGCTGCCGGTATCTGCTCAGCATTGCTGCTTTGTCGGGTCTGTAGGGTGGACTGCTGATGTACTGGCTAGGTTTCGCCTGATGATGGTCGCTTCGATGGTGTCGAGCCGAAAAAGCGGTCGGTGCAGACTTCATTCCCTGCTAAAAGGTGTGAGTGCTGTTCTATCGATGATGCGGTTGCTTCGCTTGTCCCGGTCAGAATGAAAGGAAAAAATCTCGTTGCGCTATTTTATGGCTTCTCGGCAGACCCAGCGGCTGATCATTCGCTGGTGTCTGCACCAATCAGGGAACGTCCACAAATTACGTAACGCTTAGAGGGGGGAGGGGGGGTTGAGTCAAGTGTGACGATCCATACAAAATTTTCAGGAGCTTCATACAAAAAGTGTGACATAGGGGGGAGGGGGGGTTGAAAAAGTCCTTTTTTTGCGTTACGTAATTAATGGATCTTCCCTCAGAACGTGGTAATGGAATGATGCAAGAATTATGCGGTACCCATATTTATAGGTTCCCTTAATCTCAATGTTTTTCATTGAAAACAGTTTCATGCCTATTGAAACAAGTTTTTCGGACAAGCATGGACATGAAAGGCATACTTGAAATCTGTCGATTGAGGGGCTTACCGCAGAAATTCGTCCACTGAGACGAACGCTATTAACGTTTAAAATCTTTCAACGCAGCGTAACGCGGTCGATTTGAATATTTTGAAATGACACCCGGTATAGTAAAGAGAGACGTAAGTCCTACGTCAAATCGTTTAATCAATTTATTATGAAGTGTTTTCTGTTTCTTTTTGCGCCCCGAGGCCATGTGCGAGGGATGAACGGAAGGAAGACTGCATGCTATGGCACTGCTCATATTCTTTTACAACTAGTTTTCTCCCTAAAAGTGCTTCGAACTTAATCATCTCCTGTTTTCACCGATGTAACATTTTAATCGAATGATCCCCTGAAAAATGAAAAGCAGCACTGTTCGAAAAGAAGAAAGCAAATCATCTGCATCATCGATCTGTGTGCTCTTCGTCAAATGTGTGTGGCGATTACCTCGTCCAATGCATCGAGTTCGACTCCACTGACAGCCGACGACAGAAAACCCTTCGGAAACGGCAAGATGGAGAACGAATGACTTCCGACCCCTGGAGAATAAAAGGCATCGGCAACCGTCATCATGGCGGCTATTCAAGACTTGCTTCGACGGGTACAACCATCATCGATCATCAACCGTTTAATTGGACTGTTAACCATAGAGTGAAATTGTGAATTATGAACTAAATCTAAAGTGAATTTAAATAAATCAAATGAAATCAAATGAAATTAATAAGGACCTAATGAAGTGGCTAATAAAGTGATTTAGAACACACATCAGAAATCTGTTCTGATTCTGGCATCACCGACACACCAGGTCTTCACAGTGGTTGTCAAGTCGCTGTCCACCGCTCATCTGTGCTGCCGACAAAGTGGTCCTTCGAACCGGATAACCGTAGAGCTCCGGAAATCCATCCATCTAACTCAGAAGTTTACGACGTGACTGATTCAATCGGTGATCCAAAGCATTATCATCTTGTAACTAGCTGTTTTGAGAAATTTTGAATATAATTCAAGGCAATTCTCTGCCTGTAATCAGGTAATTAGCATTCCATACATATTACTCGTTCCTTAGTGAGCTACGCGGTCTTTGCTTTCCAGAACCAGTTCATCGCTGACACGATGTCTAACGAATGGCGAATCAAGTCGCTCTAAACTAGGCAGAAGAGTCTACTGACGTCGTTTTGCCTAATAAAGAAGTTCGTCGACGAGTTCAACGTCATATGGAAGGACTTCAATTCTGTTCAGAATGAGCTCGAGACGTTAGATGAAACCGTTCTCGATACGCATCTTAAGGAACGTGTAGAGTTCGAGACGTCATTCTTCAAGGTGAAGGGATTTCTGCTCTCGATCAATAAAGAGGAATTGCAGACGCCACGAACTCCTCAGACTCATCATTCCGCTACGCAAGGCCTCTTGACGTCTCACGTAAAGTTACCTGACATCAAACTTCCCGTCTTCGCCGGACACTTGGATCAATAGCTCAATTTCCACGACCTCTTCGTCTCATTAGTCCACTCGTCGAATGAACTATCTAGTATCCAAAAATTTTACTATCTACGTTCTTCACTTACGGGAGAGGCCCTAAAGCTCATGCAGACGGTCGCCCTTAGTGCCAACAACTACTTGGTTGCCTGGAATCTTCTTCTAGACCATTACCAGAACCCGGTCCGACTCAAACAGTCCTACGTCGATACTCTATTCGAATTCCCATCGGTCAAACGAGAATCTGCTAATGAACTACATGCGCTGGTAGAAAAGTTCGAGACAAACGTAAAGATTCTGACTCAACTTGGAGAAAAAACGGAGTTTTGGGATGTTCTACTGATTAGAATGTTAAGCACCCGCCTCGATCCAACAACTAGGAGAGATTGGGAAGAATACTCCTCAACGCTCAATGCTGTTTCCTTCAATGACCTCACCGGCTTCATACAGCGCAGAGTCACCGTGCTGCAAACCATTGGAAAAACTTCGGAACCGCAGCCGCAATTCAACTCACCAAGAAAATCTCTCCAGCGAGTCGTAAGCAGCCACGGAGCAAGCCAAGCTAATCAACGAAAGTGTATTGTTTGTTCCGAACACCACCCTCTTTACCAATGCGCAGTATTCTCCAGGCTCAGTTTCGATGAAAAGGAAAGGGAAGTCCGGCGTCACCAGCTCTGCCGTAACTGCCTCCGTAAGGGACACCAAGCCAAGGAATGTTCGTCGTCGAGTACCTGTCGTAAGTGTAAGGGGCATCATCACACCCAACTCTGCCTTAATTCTTCCCCCACCAGCGCGAAACCTCCCGTTATACCTCACCCTAGAGAGAGTAGTCAAGTACCTGAAGAGCAACCATCTACATCAGTGACAGCAACCCTTAACGATTATACCAGCTACGCATCAACAGGTCGTGGTAGTAAACGAGTCTTACTGGCGACGGCTATCATTATCGTAGTTGACGATTACGGGACCGAGCATACTGCCAGAGCACTACTGGACTCCGGTAGTGAGTGTTGCTTTGCATCTGAATCGTTCTCACAGCATATAAAAGCACAGCGTAGACGAATCCACATGCCTATTGCCGGTATTGGTCATCTACGGAATCCCGCTAGAAATACTTTTCGAAAATCCGGACTCGAGTCTCTGAATTCGCAACAAGTGTCGAGTTGCTTGTTTTACCAAAGGTTGCTGTGGACTTGCCTTCTGCTTCGTTCGATATTTCGTCTTGGAACATTTCGCCAGATATTCTACCAACCTAATATGGTTGATCTAATCCTGTGAGCGGAAGTCTTTTTCGAGTTGTTCTAGGTCCCTGGTAGAATTCCGCCTGGCGCAGGGTTACTCAGTTTCAGCTGGCTATTCTCAGGAAAAAGCAAGAAGCGCACCAATCGTCACTCATGTTGCCTCCGTCGTGGTCCTGAACAACTTAATGCAGACGTTTTGGGCCGTTGTAGGAGATGTAACTCAATCGTGTTATTTCGTCGAAGAAGCTGCGTGCGAGGAACATTTTTGTCAAACTGTTACTAGAAACTCCGAAGGCCGATATATCGTCAATCTGCCCATCAAGAATGACGTGCTTCCACATCTCAGTGACAATCGTAGAATAGCCATTCGTCGATTTCATCTTCTGGAAAACAAGTTTGAGCATCAAAAGGAACTCAGTAAGATGTATAAGGAGTTTATGGATGAATACCTAGAATTGGGTCACATGAAGCGTGTACAGGATCCTCAACTTCACCAGTATCCCCGTTACCATCTTCCTCATCATGCCGTCGTCAAAACCGACAGCACCACAACCAAAGTACGCGTGGTTTTTGATGCGTCATGTCGCACATCCAGTGGAACTTCTCTGAACGACGCATGGTGGGTCCTATAATACAAGACGATCTCCGAACGATTACGATGCGCTCACGAATACACCCTATTCTACTGAATGCTGATATAAAACAAATGTATCGGCAAATCCTGACGGATGAAAGAAGCAGCAGCCTTCAACACATAATCTGGCGATCGTTTCCAGAAGCTCCACTGCATACATACGAACTAACAACGGTTACTTACGGTACGGCTAGTGCTCCCTTCCTAGCGACTCGCGTGCTTCAGCAGCTGGCCGAAGACGAAAAAGACGCTTTTCCTGAAGCAGCTAAAGTGCTCCGCAGAGACTTTTACGTGGACGATTTATTCACTGGAGCATCAACAATATAAGAAGCCTTTTTTTTATCGCACCCAACTAGAGGGTCTTCTTAAAAAAAGAAAATGGGCATCTAACGAACTCTCCGTCATCCAAGACGTACCTCCAGACAATAGAGCACTTAAATCATCAGTTGACTTAGATAGAGAACAGTTCATCAAAACTCTGGGATTGCATTGAGAGCCAGGCACAGATTCGCTTCGTAATCAAACACAATCTCCCCTGGACCTGACCGACGGATCTCTCACCAAACGCATCGCGCTCTCGAATATCGCGCGCTTATTCGACCCGCTAGGACTGGTGGGTCCAGTCATTACCGTTGCGAAAGTCTTCATGTAAGCAATTTGGACATTGCTTGATGAAAATGGTAAACCATAGAGTTGGGACAAGGAACTTCCAACAACATACAAGACTCGTTGGGAATTCTACCAAGCGCAACTTCCACATCTAAACAACCTTCGAATACCACGCTGCGTAACGCTTTCCTTCCCGACGACGCGACAGTTACACGTTTGTTACTGATGCGTCAGAGCAGGCATATGGTGCATGCCTGTACATTCGATCAACGAATTCCATGGGAGAGATCAATGTAGCTCTATTGACGTCTAAATCCAAGGTAGCACCAATCAAGAAGCAAACCATTCCGAGGCTGGAGCTATGCGGTGTTGTCATCGGGGCTCAGCTTTATGAAAAGGTCGTAGCTGCTCTACAAATCAACGTAGAGACATTTTTTTGGGTGGATTCCACCGTCGTGCTTTACTGGCTCAAATCTTCCCCATCGACCTGGACAACATTCGTGGCGAACAGGGTATCGACAATACAGTTAGCAACAGAAAGCTGCCACTGGAATCATGTTGCCGGTATACAAAATCCGGCCGATCTCATCTCGAGGGGAACAACCGCAGATAATCTAGTATCGAATCGACTGTGGTGGAAGGGTCCCGAGAGACTGGCACGAGATCCAACCGAATGGCCAATATCCCAGCTTCATCCAGATGAACCTAACGAAGCTCTCCGCGAAACCAAGTCAAGTCACATATCAGCCGTTTCTGCTACCGAAACACCGTCGTTTTTGGATCAGTACGTCGCACGGCACTCTAATTATCAACGAATGTTGAGAATCACCGCATACTGTCATCGCTTTCAAACAAACTGTTGTCTTCCAAAAAACCAGCGTACCACGGACGTGCTGACTACGGCGGAAATCGACACAGCAGAAAACACACTCATAAAACTCGTTCAAGGGCAATTCTTCAAAGATGAAGTTGAAAAACTCAAATTAGGGAAACCAATATCACCCAAATCACGGCTGCGCTGGTTCAATCCGTTTCTCGACGATCACCAGGTTCTACGAGTTGGCGGCCGACTGACGTATTCCCAGCTACCATTTAATAGCAAGCATCAGGCAATCCTTCCGTCATCTCATCCATTCTCGGCCCTGTTAGTAGAATCCATCCATTTGAGACAACTCCATGCATCTCCACAGCTTCTGCTGACAACTCTTCGTTTGCGGTATTGGGTCATAGGGGCCAGAAACTTGGTCAAAAGACCTACAAGAAACTGTATAACCTGCTGCAGAAATCGACCTAAAACGATACAGCAATATATGGCGGACTTGCCGCCTGCTAGAGTAACCGCAAGCAGACCATTTTCAACAGCAGGGATCGACTACTGGGGACCAATCCTGGTAAAGCAACAACCTCGACGAGCAGCACCAACAAAAGCTTACGTGGCCGTGTTTGTATGCTTCAGCACCAGAGCCGTGCATTTAGAGCTTGTAGGAGATCTAAGCACTGCAAAATTCCTTCAAGCGTTGCGGCGGTTTGTGTCTCGCCGCGGCCTCTGTTCCGACATCTATAGTGACAACGGCAGGAACTTTCTTGGAGCATCGAACGAACTGCAACGACTAGCCAACAGCAAGGAACATCGTGACGCCGTTTACCAAGAGTGTCTCTCAAACGGCATCAAGTGGCATTTCAACCCACCGAAAGCATCACATTTCGGTGGGCTGTGGGAAGCGGCAATCGCATCTGCCCAGAAGCATTTTTTTCGAGTTCTGGGGCCACATACTCTCTACTACGATGACACCGAAACCCTCCTGACGCAAATTGAATGTTGCCTGAATTCTAGGCCAATCGTTCCTATCAGCGACGACCCGAACGATTATGAGGCGCTCACACCTGGGCACTTTCTAGTGGGATCCTCGTTGAAATCAGTACCGGACGTCGACCATTCAAGCACTCCAATCAACCGTCTACGTCAATGGCAGCAGGTGCAAAAACTGTTCCAACACCTGTGGCGCAGGTGGCATCTCGAATATCTATGTTGTCTCCAGCCGCGAACAAAATGGGTAAATCCTCCAACGAAGATCGAAGTGGGCCGATTGGTGATTATAAAAGATGAAGCCGCTGCTCCTATGACCTGGCAAACGGCACGTATCGATGAAACACACCCTGGGCCAGACGGAATTGTGCGGGTTGTGACTCTTCGAACACCGCATGGAAAATTCACCCGACCGGTGTCAAAATTGTGTTTGCTGCCTATAGCCTCATCGCAAAGTGAAATGTCATCGCCTTCCGAAAACAAAGCAACCGAGCCATCCAACAACTAACACCAATAACAACAATCGAACTCCATCTTCGTCAATCAGTATCTTCAACGTGCAGGACCTACAAAGATAAGAAAATTACAAGGCCCCTTTTCCAAGGGCACAAGGTGAGAACCTGTCCAATCAGTCTACGTTTGCGAAACCCGCTACCGGGGTCTTTGTTTTCAATTTTTCCATCAGCTCAACATTCGTTCCTCCGTACGGTGTCTTCGGGAAATCATCTGACGGGAGACCAAAACAAGATCGAGGGACAACCCAATAGTGAATCATCGCCGTCATCAATCAGAAGCTACACGGAAGAAAAAGGGCTTCTGAAGGGGCCAGGATGTTCGAAAGGAAGAAAGCAAATCATCTGCATCATCGATCTGTGTGCTCTTCGTCAAATGTGTGTGGCGATTCCCTCGTCTAATGCATCGAGTTCGACTCCACTGACAGCCGACGACAGAAAACCCTTCGGAAACGGCAAGATGGAGAACGAATGACTTCCGACCCCTGGAGAATAAAACCCAGCAAACAATCTGTGAGATGTTAGACGCTGGTTAGAGACTGTTAGCTATGTTACTTCTCGAAAACATAACTAAAATCTAGATTGCTTTGAGAATAGGTCGTATGTGCAAAAGAGAGATTCTCTTTGATCACGCTCTCTTTCGCTAATATATCGGCTAGTTTGGCATGTTTTGCTACATTTCCACTTCAGCATGATAGACAAAGCTATTGTCTTTGTATACCTGCCAAGACATTCGAAGTAAACTGTTGTATAGTTTCGTAATAATCGAAAGAGAATAGATCCAAAGAGAGACTCTCTTTTGCACATACGACCTATTTTCAAAGCACTCTAGAATATGTTTCCACTGGAACATCAATTCGATTCTATGCTTGTATGTTCGAATAAGTTGCCTGGACGCCATTTTATTTCGATTGAAAAAAACAGTCGTCTCGCCGCCGCGATTGCATCCGCCACCGGTAGAACAGAGAAAAAGTGTCTTTTCCATCTTTTCGTCGTTCCGGATATCATTTATCGGTGAGAAAATTTATTAACATAATATAGGGCGAGAAGTGTAGTGTGGAGTGTTAAGTATAGGAAATCATTTTCCACTTTAAAGTGATTGTTTGGAATTTTTCTGCTCCGATTTCGATGATGCGTACCTACCATGGCGGAAACGCGAAAAAATAGTTGTTGAGACAATTATGCGTGTTTATTCGACTGTTCAAGTTGGAAAAATATGTGACACACTGATGGGAACGAAAATGAATCTGCTTATAAGAAACATGAATAAAATTATGTGGATATGTTGGCCGTTCCCTTCCTTAGCCGTGTAGTAAAATGTGCGGAATGATTCAATTCCCGGTTCAGAAACCTCGCAGTTAGTAACGATGGAAGTGCATAATAATTACTAAGCTGCGAGGCGGGGGTGTAATGCCAGTAAAAAAGAAGTGATGGATTTAATAAAAGGTGGCTCAGTGAATTGCATTTTTGAGCTAGAAAAAATGTGTAGAAAATAAGCATGAAGAATTTTTAATAAGGCTTGTGCGTCGGGATTTATAAAAAAAAAAGTATAATGGTGGAAATGTTGGGCACGGCAAAAACGAATTGTGTTCATAGAATGCTAAGCATCAACGTATTGAAGTTATATCTAGAGTAATATAGTGGATGTTCACTAACTGGAATATTTTTAGCTGGGGCGCTATTCCACGGGGGCTTGTTAATTGGGGTGCGACCATTTACTAGCTTGGGGTGCAGTCGTGCTCCAATTAGCAAAAGATCACTGTATTACTGATTGTTATCCGTATGTAATTGTGCATATATCTACGGAATTACAGCAATGCAGCAGAGCAACAGCAGCAAAATTGGGTCGTCCGGTCAGCTTCCGGTCAAATCAACGGCCACCACTAGCACGATTCCGTTTCCGGAAAACCCTGTTCAGGTACCGGGCAGACAGATTGCCACGGTCAGAATCGTCAGAATAGGTGCCGGGCCGATACCTAACAGTCGTGGTGTTGGTGATGAACGGTGCATGACCACGGATAAAGACACCGAGAACTGGTATGTAAAAAATAATGTATTCTCTTATAATTTACTAATATGGAACATTCGGTAACATCAATTTAAACATTCTAACATTATCTTATTCAAATACGAGGGATGCGACACATCTAGATTTTGCCCATTTTAACGATATCAAAACACATCTTCATAAAATCTTCTTTAACGTTCTATCATTTTTTTCTGTGACATCTCCATCAATCTTCTCGTATCTTTTATCATCCTCTCGCATCTTTGCACACCGCTTGGCATCATCATTGTTGAAAGCGTCCTTTTGCATGAGTGTCGTCACAGCCAGTTATTCAAGTTAATTCAGGTATTTTAAAATTATTCATGTATTTTTAAAACCATTTCAGTGGTTCAGCTTTTGATTTCTTTCTCCGTCCAACATCCAGTGAGAATAGGATTACAAAAACATACTACGGACTGCAATTTGTATTTTGAAACCGTAAATTATGTAGGTACTTCGGATTTAATTTTGTCTGTAGTTTAAAGTATGTTTAGAAATATTTTGAATTAATACAACATTATTTTATTTTATTTTTTTTATTTTTATTTTATTGATGTATAAGGGGGCCGGGGGCCAAGTCACCGATGTGAATTTGAAATTCATATCGTCCATGATACACCAGGGACTAAAGGATAAGGCTTCACAACATCTTTACCCATGGGGGTTTTAAGTTTTGCGGGATATACTGCTAGTATATCACTGCCTTAGGAGTATGGGCAGGTTGGGGATATTTTTATGATGAATATTAAAGCTGTGGAGAGATGTTGGTTATAATATTTGATTATAAGTATTAACTTTGATTCCAATTATAAATCACAAAGAGCTTCCCTTGTATTTAGGCGGTTAAACAAATGTGTTTGTTAGTATGTCGTGTTGATATCTGTATTCTTCCAGTTAAAGTTGTCTGATGTTACAAATTTTAGTTGTCCAGCAAGGTAACCCTTACAAATCCTTACTCCTAAATGATCAGTCTATTCGTCATTACAGTCTGCTGTTAAGGCCTGATTCTTATAAAAAGTCTCTTTCAATATTGTTCGGAGTATTCAGTGTGAGTGGTATTGTTTCGAAGTAGTTTTCTCATCAATAGCGTTTAAGTAATGTCCCCATCAAACAAAAGAAGCTTTAAAAATTTGTTCAAAATCTTAATTTTCAATCGCGAGTCAGTGTTAATACAATTATGTTGATGTGTATATGGTATAGGAATTACGATACATCTCGTTAAATTTGAATTGCTGACTATATTTCAAATAAACACCTTTCATGAAAACGTATTTTGAAACTAAAATATCGTATAACAAATTTGATGAATATGAATAATCGTCCAAAGTTTTGAAAATTATCTAGTGAAAGCAGTCGAAACTGAATCGAAAAGCCAAAATGGGCCACAGTTCAGAACCGTTCACCAAACAATCTTCAAAAATTTGAGCCTGCTATTTTAACAACTACATATTTTGAAGAACCATGTTCCAAGAAAACGCCTGATACTATCTTTGTGGACTTATGACGGCCTTGCATAGCATCATCATCGTCTCGGAACTAGATTCAGTCAATAAAAATTTCAAACCATTTCGTGAGCTTCCATTTGATGATGGGCTTAAAAACACATTGATTGATCCTCCTCACGACCTTAGGTGGTCAAACTATTAGTCATGTAGATAAAAGGATAGTGGATGAAATCATCATATGGTCTATTCTCATGCACATAGGTGGCTAAGGTCTCAGTTAAACGTGACTCTATCTCTTGTTTTACCGTCTAGCGCTTTCATTCCCTATCGGTCATTTACTGTGTTATAAGGTAGTCAACTAATTTTATTTGTCTTTCCGAATACACTTAGTCACGTCTCCTATGTCCTTCAATCTTTCTTTACATTGGAGTATGTATTATTTTTATCCTAACCCGAAAAAACGAAGAGCGAAACAGGTTTGTTTATACGTTGATCCATGCAGTGAAAGTAAGAGTAAAATAACAAAGATTACTGAGAAGAAATAACGGATACAATCACCATATATAATGCAAAATTAGTAAATCACTTTCACTACTTACTGTATACTGAACTATGAACTGCAATTGGTGCAATGGATGATCGTTTGCTTCCCAGTCTTTTGTGTTAGTATTTTGTTAGTTAAGACTGGTACTAGACCCTGCCGGAACCTCCGCAGCATATACTCAAGAAGATGTTGTTAGATCATGCGACACCTTCTCTAAGTATTTGCATGGAGGTATGATATATCAAGTGTTTAATTATTTTCTATATATTGGCAAAAAATACTCGACGCGTTTCTGTTAAATTGAAATGTTTATGGGTTTAAAGTACGTACTTCAGTACTGCTTAATAGTGTAACCATACTCGGATGCAATTAAATTCATCTCGTTTTCGTCTAACGGTAATGTGTTGAGTACTAATAATACTAGCAATGTGTACTATAAAAGAACAAATTATTTCACAATTTTAACAATATGCAGACACTTGACTTATCAACGTTGACCCCATCATCCATGGACAGGGTATTTTGAATTAATACAACATTAGGTATAATATTTTTTTCATTTCAAGAGATTATTTATAATACAATTAAATCAATTCTAATTTAGGCCCAAACTATTTCATTGTTTACAGACTACAATTTGGCCCTAATAGTTCTTTTGTAAGCATTTACTCAATCATAAAGGCAATCTTGTCTCTACCCCATGCCGACAAATTTCCTAAGTTTACTTTTATCGCCTTATTGCCTTTCAACCTCATCGAATTTTTACTGTGGGTAGACTATTAGTCATGTAAAAGCATTCGTGGATATCAATTTAGACATAAAATCTTAAATTAAGTAATAACGAAATTATAAGAAAAGTCGAGTTACAACCTAACCAACCTCTAATCAATATTCAAAGGATTATTTAGGTTAAAATAAGGCATATTTCAGTTTCATCACCCTTTTCCATTATAGTGCATCTTCCTTCGTATTAATAATGTAAATATGATGCTTGTAAATGTCACAATCGTTGTTGGCGGTCTTGCCCCAGTTTCCCCTAGATGCGTTGCTATTTTTGGTTGCTTTGCAGGCTATATGGCTGTATGTATATTGGAACACAGGTAGAATTTCTTCGTGAATGACTGAACGGCATTTAGACCTTCGTCCTTTCGCTGATACAATAGTGGTTGTTTTATTTTTTAACAATTTTCGAATCGTCTAACAGTTCCACACAATTTCGATGACGAACTAATCAAGTGTGTACCTTGGGCTACTTTCTTTTATGCCACCAGAGCATTAACGGTAGAAGTTTCCGCAAGGTCCTTTCAACGGTTCCTGGAATTCTGAAAATAATTAAAAAGTTTTATTAATACTGTATTAGGAAATCTAATAAAAATAATAATGATGAAGCAGAGATGCATTCTGAATAGAACATGAGCCAAGAGCGTGCCTTGGTATTCTTTGGAGGCTTTTCTAACTATGGAGGCTGAAAAACGTTCAATTAAGTAGTGATCCGCATTATGTTCTAACAAAGTGTTTCCTGTGCTCATTACATTTCAAAATTACTGCCCCAATTTTCCGATTCAATCGATTCTGAAATTAGTGGGACAAATTGACGCGAGTTTGATTGTTTCATCAAAGGTAACATGGGACAGTGATGCGTAGAACGGCAGATAATAAGTAGCGAGAAATGTGTAGCATTCCGACGCTTGAATATGTTTTTCTAGGATACGAGTACCTATGTTAGGTTAGTGCTCTTGAACAGTGTTCAGTATGTTGTGAACACGCATTCTCGTGTTCAAAATGCATCTCTGTGATAAAGGCTTAAACACGATTTAATCTATTATTGTCGGGATTCTAAACATCACCCTTATAACCTACTCGTAATACGCGGTTAATGACATATTGAACTTGGGATGAACTAGGTCTGTAATAAACAAGAATGTTTATCTTATAGTTGCCATACGAACTCTATTGAAGTTGGTTTCATGAAATTCTTACCATATTAATATATTATCCATATTTTTTCTTCGTAGTATGTATTTATTAAGACAAAGTTGATTAAATTTCATGTTTTAAATATTGCATTTATTCATCAATAGTTCTTGGTCGTTTGTTTTTGATTTTTTTGTTACATTCATTGCCTCATTTATAGTGTTATCCCTAGAAGTTTTCTTGTTACACCTCGACTTATAAGTGCTGTTCACTTAATTTCAGTTCTCTCAATGGGATGAAATGCCTCTTCGACAAAACAGCACCATTCATGTTGTCGGTTTCAATTAATAATTTAGAATCAATTACCTAAAATAATTACAAATTTTACATTCACACTAAATTTGAAATCGTTATACACGGATGAGTAAATTATTCTAAAATCTCTATAAGAATTGTTTTTTGTTTCGCTAATTTTACCTACGCCTAATTACTTTATAATTTAGATAGTATAAAATTTTGGCATTGTGTTCTCGTTTATGAGCAAATCCTTTCTCGATATAAATTTATAATAACTCATTTTTCATTCAGCCTGATACGCCTTCTAGAGAGCCTCCGGGAAATAGGAATGGGGGAGGTTCCTTCATCAGTGCTGCCACCTGGAAAAGTTTAGAGAAAAAGTTGAACCATGGAAATTTGACATGGCATGGTATAGAAAATGAGAATTAAAATGTCTCTAGAACGTTAAAGATTTTTTTTTATCAAACAATTTTAAGTTTGTGGGGTTAGAAATTCAGCAATCTTAATCATTAACTGCTTATGCGAAAAAAATATAAAAATCGAGATATCATGTCTATTTTGTGTGCTTTTAAAATTCTAACCCCGTAAAGCAAGATTTTGTTGAGAAACGTCCTTAATTTTTGTTTTGTAATTGTAATTGTAATTGTAATTTATCAGCCTTCACCCTGGCAGACACTGTCCGCCCATCTACACTTAAGTTAGGTGAAGACCTACCAAGCCTTCACCGTTAGCATGCGCTAGACCGTATAGTACACCGGTTTCCAACCACAAGCAGGCGCTGGGCTTAACCAGTCCCACAAGTGTCGGATACATTAAAGAAAAGAGAGTTGACAGGAAAGATTAGTGGAGAAGAATTGCGTTTGCTGAAACGAGACAAATAAATTATGATTAGTATGGTAATTGTGCACCACGGAGGGATGCTAGTCCTTGGATCCCTAGATGTTCGATTCCACGCCTTTCTTCCAACCGATATCTGTAACTCCGTCTATGTTTGGTGGCAGTATAATCTTTTTGTTCATATGGACGTTCATTTTCTTCAAATGCCGGTCGTCTGTAATAAAAATAATAAAAGGGCCTCCACCATTTGACCCTGGAATATTAGTAATTGTCCAAATAACGTTCTTGTTGATATAAGTCACTAAAGAAACATTCCAAACACTGGACAACTGCTCCAAAGATACGTTACATTTAAAGCAAAATAAAATCAAATTAGTTTCTCGAAAACTATCACCCAATTCCACGCATCATCTGTTTCTCTGTAATATAAATATAAAATTACTCGTCACATAATTGACCCTTAACAAGTATAAACTTTTGTCATTCCTATTATTGTTATTATTATTAGTTTTCACTCAGTCTTATTCTATAGGGTTAAGGCAGGTATTTTCGTCTTTTCGTCATAGTCTTGAAAACCAATATAAGCGACACCTTTTCCCAAACTCATCCGTACCAAATCGTAAGTTCTGGAGAAACGTCCTGCTATAGTGGAGTTCCAGCAAATGAACGTAGCTTCCATTGGTTTCTGCACCTACGACGATGGACGGGAATACTTGCCGTGTCTCTAAACATCACCAAAGTCTGTCTATATTAAACACTTATGTTATATCCAAAGGATTCGACGTAATTTTATCAATTTTGACGAGAATTGAACATATTTGAAGCAGCACATTAGTTTCTGAAAGAATCAGCTGTCATGTGAATGGAAAGTTTCGGTAGTTCGTAAGGTATTTTAAAAGTACACTAGAACATTTACGTGCACTTTAATAAATCATATTTACTTTAGTTATCCAAACTCGATCCCAACTACCCCGAAACTGCTATTACTGTAGTACTAACGCACCAAATCGGGGAATTCATGCAATTTAACGCAGAGTTTAAGCCCTCTCTTGCGTTGTGTAATATAATATGCACTAAAACAAATCTCCTAAGAAATTGATGCGTGAAAAATAAAAGTTATCAGATTGCATAAGCAAAAGTTTATATTTTAAGTTGATCCGTTTAGTGTCAACCGGTGGATACCTGTTCTAAACACTCATTTGTTTCAAGTTCTATTTCACGCAATCCCCCCACATTATATAATAATGAGTGCTGACAACTCATGATACTAAAGATCATGAGCAGAACGGAGGTAGGCATAACTTCTAGGGATCAACCACCACCAGAAACGTCCTTAATTTTTGTTTTATAACAAAAATATACTTCATTTCCTATACCACAACGTGTGAAATTTCAATGGTTCTATAGCAAACGTGGTGTTAGATTCCTCATCTTGTTGTTGACGAGCACGCAGTAGTCGAAAGCGGAAACGAAGTCGCAGTTTTCGGAGATTCAGTGGTTGCTTCCGCTGGGCAGTTTTGACGTGACGTTCTAATAATTAAGCATTCTTTTTAATGCCCTGATCGCCAATAATACTGACAATCTCAGCCAAAGAATGCATCGCGAGAGAATAGTAAGAAACATGACGCCGACAGCCAAAACGTGGTCGACGGCGGTTTTATCCGGGAATTTCAACAAAACTTTCGGCGCACGTTGTCCTTTGGCTCCGGAACGGAATACCTGTATTTCTTTCTTCACCAGGTAAATGTTGCATACCTGACTTTTACCGAAGCATCTGCATACAGCGTCAAGCTTCGCTGCAGCACTAATCCAAGTTGAGTTGCTGCTTCTACCTTGCCACCTTTATATTGCTACTAATACCCAGAATGGTGGATTTGACTTGCCGCACAAGCCGGGAGCTTTACAGATCTTTTGTTTTATTCGAGAGCTCCATCGTGAGATGATTTGATTAAATTGTTTTAATATCGTTTTAACAACACTGGTGGTGGTTGTTGCTCCTGTTCCATAGCGCTAATAACGTGAGTTTTATTATGATCCAACTTATCATGCAGTTTCCTTTTTTTTGCACTTGCACAACGGCATCCGAGTCCTGTGGATTTCCTTCCGTTGCATAGCCCGAAAGCCTTCGTTTTCCCATCTTTTCTTTGCTTCAACTAATGCTTCTCTGACGCCTCGGTCACTTATATCCTGAGCCAACCCGAGAGCAAGAAAGTCTGCTTCTTTGGAATTGTACAAGAAGTTGCTTGGCTCTGATGGGACACATTAAATTCATGTACCCACTTAAAAACAATCAAAAGATTCTTCATGTGCAATTGAGCATCAGTCGGTGTCATTTTATCGAATTACACTTGGAACTGATCATGGGTGATGAATGACATCACAAATGCTACCGACTCCAGTCGGCAGAGGCATAAATTAATATTGCTAGCCCCAGCGATAAACATACATCTCAACTCCTTTTCGATACGACTCGGGTGATTAGTAGGAACCAGATGCTTGATGGCAGACAGTTTACGCTCCTCCTTCTGGAGTCGGCATTTCAGTGTTCCAAGGAAAAGCGATGGATGTTAAAGGAATTGTCGATTTTGGAAAACACAAATCGCTGATATTCAGGTTATGCGTCCCTGTGCCGCTCCTAATCTACTTCGTATTCTTGATAGTATGGCCATGGTCATGGACCTGCTGCGAAAGATGGGCATGTCAAAGATGGCAGATAGCGTATTCCATACACGATTCTATTCCTCCTAGCCTTTCTGAACAATAGACTGACCACATCATCCGCCCATAGTTCTGACGATGCAACCGAGTATGTAGACGTGATGTAGATCGTAGCTTGTCGAATGGCTTTTCTATAATTCTTGAGCACAACGGAGTCGCAATAACTTTTTAGCTAATACATACTCCATGATCGGTCTCCATCTTTCTCAGGACGATTCTTGAACACCGTGTTCTATCGAGATAGTAGATTATAGGAGGGCTCATTCTATCCCCCGACTAAATTGATAATGGTCTTGAGAGTGCAGAGAGAAAATGGAATCCAACACTTTTGGATATTCTACGATGAGATTTTCGAAAATGACTACGGCCATCACCTTTTTCTCTTAACAGGTTTTCATAACAGCAATACAGCCTGAAATTAGAAGAAAGAAGAAGTTAGCATTAGAAAATCCACAATTCAATAAAATTGAATCAGACTCACTATCTGTCTTGTTCAGTTGGTTCGTTCATAGCATGACTATGTCATCCGTGGTTTGCTTGGATGTGTACAGATATCGTAGAGTAATTATTCCTCCAAGTGCGTTTTGATTTTGGTCACCCCACACAATTTTCCAGGAATGGTTGTCATCATTGCACCAACTTTGTCGGATCGAAACGTCGTGTCCATCCAACTGCTCATAAGTTCGCCTATCCAGCGCCATTCGGTGATTTCATGTTTTAGAAAGTGCGGCAAAATTTACTCCTAGATGTACTGCGCCTCCGCAGCGTTATTCCGTGGAGTGTTCCGCGACATTCAATGTAGACGGAAATGCAGAAATTCCTCTTCCATCGACTGGTACTCTACGATCAACATCAACATTACTTCTCTCGTAATAATTTGGATACGCTTCCAGGACGATGCCGTAATCTTTCGTCTTTCTTCGACCAATTCGTTCTCAATCATTCCACCATCGAAACCAAATACGGTAAAATGATATCGGTGTGCAGCGCATTCCAGAACTTTACACACGGCTTCCAGGAGAGGCAAAAGCAAAAGATTTGCGAGAGTGACGTAATCACTGCGGTCGGAGGATTGGGTTTCACAGCAATCTCGCGAGCTTTTTTGGTGATTTGTAGAAGCGCTGCCGTCTGACGGTTTTCCACCTGGAACAAAAAATCAAATAAGAAAAAAGACAACCTTGATTGGTATGTAATTTCCGTTTCAAAAATAGAATTTAATTTTCTTTAAACAAGCTGAAAACGGTGATCGTTTGTTAGATTTATTATGAACACATAGTATAAACACATCGTTCATAGCTTAATAATTTAATTTAAATCTCTTACTGCTTTTAAACTAAAACAAGTAAGTACAAAAGCTTACTCTATAGGTACTGGTCCGGATGAGTGGTTTTCAGCCGACTACAATTGCTATGAGGTAAGCGCCGAGGTTCCCAAGCCAGTGCTCGCAACTTATCCAATTTGGTGGAATAGCATGGTGGTGAAAATGTTCCATGGACCCGGACGAGGAACCGGAAGGTGGCATTCAACTCTCTATCACCTCCCATCCGAATTTTAACCAAATTGATCGGAACTTGGTTTTTGGTATGGCTTTTGCGATTGTAGTAGGTACTTTTTGAAAATTATTTGAATCAAATGCAAATTCCGAGACTACCGAAATGACAAAACAAGAACAACCAAGCACGTTTTTCTTTCATATGAACACTTGTTGTTTCATAAGTTTTGCCTTATGATGTTTGTTCATAAGGAAACATATTGGGATTCATAAGGCATATGTATGTTATCATTACTTATGTTATCATTGCTTTCTGCAGTATAGTTTCACGTCTAGTAGTTTGGTAACTGTTGTTAGTTTATATTTCCCAAACGTTAGAATGGTATCAGGTTCTTCATTATTGACATAGTATGGATCTCTAATTAAAGCTTGAGATTTCAGCGTATTCAATTCTACTTATTTTCTTGAAACGACGGTGTAGATATTATAATACTTAGAAGGACTAGTCTATGTTGAATACTGGTAAATCTAAGTATTACGTAGTGGCAGCTATACACGAACATCGAATGCTTTTGGAATAATTAAAACGTTGAGTGTAGGGTTTCTTGGGGATGACATTCAATAGATCGACCCCAGTGTAATTCAAGCATTTAGTAAAGTCATTCAATCCATTGAAGTCTAATTATTTATGTATTCCTATTTTATGTACCACACCAAATCAATTAACAAACTAATTTCACTCCAAAATCGAACTTTTATGAATTATTATAACCGGCAAGAGCGACTGAGGTAGACGAAACCGAACGGAGAATACTCGCGGAGAAACGGCTTATGGGTAGAAGTATAATAATACTTATAGGGTTTCGAAGCTGTTATAAAAAGTTGTGTTACTCGTTTGGTGATTCGTGTTGATTCGTCGCTTTTGACTAGACAAATTTAGATTTGTAAACAAGTACTTTTAAACACCAATAAAGACACAAATGGATATGCAACATATCATCAAACAGTTTGCTTTTAAACTTTATTTGACAAAAAAAAAACTACTTCGAAATGATCCTACGAGCCGTTCAAATGAGTCGGCTCATTCAAGTGAATGTTTCGCTCTGAGCCGCTCGGTTAAATGAACCATTTTGCCCATCTTTGAACCATGATGCATAGTTCCATGAACCATGAACCATCTGCCTATCAAAAACTTTGCCTAACCGTCGCATACTGAATGTGATATTTTCTTGCTCTGAAAGCAGCTTCTGAGAAACCACCATCCAACCGTTCAAGTCCTTGACCTCTACCGACTATCACGCAGCAGACATTGCGTTGTGCCGTCTACCTCAACTTAAATTATTTCCGGAAGAATTCAACATTCGCTCTGGAGAACGTCTCCCATCATCGAAATAATTGAAATCGAAGGTCGAAAAAGAAGGCATCATCCGTGTCGACTCGAAAACGTCTATGAAGCAGTACCATCAATAGAGGTAATAAACCATAGAATATCGAAGAATATCGCTGTTCTCCTCGTGAGGTTGTGTAATATGTTTGAGGGCGAGAACAAAAGGAACCGCAGCGACAATCTTCATCTATGTTTTATTACCTCTATTGTACCATCGTACAGTCATTTGTGATAAATAATTTTCTATTTCAGCATGTATAATTACGAATTTTTGAACGCAGAACATGAAGAAGAAAACATGGAGCCAAAGCGAAAAAAGGGAAAAACGACGAAACCAATAGTGGTTGACTCTGCTACTTTAAACAAAATGCGGCTTACGTATGAGAGCATCAGACAAAAAAATGATTCAGGTATGTCGTGTAATTGATATCGCTAACACTAGTCGACAGTAAAATTGTATTCGTGCAGTATTTGAAGTTCACGACCTTTGAAATCGATTGCTGACTGGAAATAGCTGAATGATTGGGAAAATTCCGAGATTATTTGGTCTCAAAATAGGGGCGTTCGACGCTTCCTTGACGTCGAAGTCGCCTCGTCTCTTTTCAGCAACCTAGAGGAACAATTGATTTCAATTGCAGAACAAAGTGGAGAACGTAGAACATCTGTAATGGACTTATTTTAATAGTGAAGCATTCGCAATGGCTCAAGGAACTCACATATTAATTATTTATTTAGCTTGAGGCTGGGAGGGGGGGTGTGTCTTGCGGTATATAACAGTCGTCTCCAAGCCACGCAGAGTCTTCAGAGGATCCGGTTTCCCATCTGTTCGATCCATCTTGCTCGCTGTGCACCTCTCCTTCTTGTGCCCGTCGGATCGTTATCGAGAACCATTTTCACCGGGTTATTGTCCGACATTCTAACTACGTGCCCGGCCCACCACAATCTTCCAGTAATTCCAGTAATTCATTCGCCTTATATACGTTACGTTCGCCATCTGCACCCCCCATAAATGGTACGGTTTCGTTTCGAAAACTTCAAGTACGCGAGCATCGTCCAGGTCTCGTGTTTGTTACGGCGGCGAACTCCATTCAATCGGAGCGTTTTTCGGAGTCCACAGTACGTAAGGATTCCGCCACGATGCGTCTCTGAAATTGTCTGCTGGTATCGTTATCGTGAGCCCAATACACAAAGTTTTTTAAATTAAACTTCATCGAGAGTGTTACCAGTGACCTTTAGTATTACATCATATGCGAAGATTCCTACTTTCACACCGACCTGGAGATTTAAGCGTAATACTCCGTCATACATGTTATTCCACAGTACCAGTCCGAGGATCGATCCCAGTGGAACACCCGCTGGCACCTCAATCGACTGCCGACCAGCATCAGTATCGTACAATAAAATCCTGTTCAGAAAATAGCTTTTCAGAACCCTGGACAGACAATCCGAAACTTGCAAGTGGTGTAGGGAGCTAGCTTGCGTTATTAAATGCATTTTTTACATTTCTAGTGTAATCAATGCACAGTACCTAATACCTTGTCTATTTAGACCACGCGCTATCTTAGCCGTATCCGTTACCGACCTAATTGCTTTGATGGTAGAACGGCCCTTACGGAACCCATACTGGTTGCTTGATAGGCCACCAGCACACTATGTATAGGCGGACAATTAATTCAGGATCACCCTCTCTAGCAAATTACCAGTCATGTCTAGTAGGCAAAATGTTCTGTATGTCGAAGGGTCCCCCGGTGGTTTCCCGAGCTCAGGCAATAGCACCTACCTCTGCTTCGTTGGCTTCGTTGGAGGCAGCTATTAAAAATATATGGCTTGGCAAGAATCGCATGTTTAAGGACCAGGTTCGGAATTCCATCCGGACCAGGAGCCTAGTTTTGCAGCGACGATTAACTGACTCGTACGGTGTAGCGGGCCAGTACGATGAGTCATGTTTCGGAAACAACCCATCAACGATCCTGGCTAACATCTCCGGGGACTTTTCAGAAGGTGTGCTGTTGGTCCTAGTCATCACTATCCTGTATGCATCCCCCACGGAGTGTCATTGCCATCCTGCACAGCTATTCAAAGCAGGCTCTTAATCTAATCAAAGCTCTGCTCGTTGTCTGAAACATTCGTCGCCTATCAGGCCTTTCTTTCTCGGTTCTAGCACTTGAGAATACATAGGTACAGCTATTTAGATGTGTTAGCAGATATGTTGGAATTGGCCCAACAGGTTTAGTTAGTCATAATAAATTGATGCACCACTGCATAAATGTACCATGCGTCGCCGTATGCTCTTTAGCTTACAAGATCATACAGTTTTCTAATATCCCTAAAATACCCCTGCGGACATAAACATATCATATTGTCGAAATAATGTATTTAACTTCTATGAACATAAAACATGCAAGTGACTTCAACGCCAAGGAAGCGACGAGCCCCACTATTTAGTGACCAAATAATTTCGGTATTTTCCCTATCAATCTGCTATCGCCAGTAAGTCTCAGTATTTTTGAGGCGTAAACTACAAATGCGGTATATGAGCATCAAAATGTACGTTTTTTCGATTTTCTCTTCAAATATAATAATATCACAAATAATGAAAATATTGACCATCGTGATAATATCATACATTTAATAATTTATTAAATATTAGGTCAAGTGAGTATCTGTATTTCTTTTGTCTGTTATGTTCTAAGCTAACTAGACCAGACTAATTATGGAAAAACAGATGACTATTATGTTTGTGATAAAAATATTAAATGACTCTAATGTATTTCAGAATTGCAGCCAAGCAAAATCCCACTGAGCGTTTCCGTAAAGCTGAAACCTTCCTGCGTCGCATATGATTGCCGTGTGAAGGCAGAACAAATGACCACCAGCTCTTCACTTGACCAAACATTACAAACCACAGCAAACACCTCGACCACCTCCGGCATATACAAACCCATGGCTGGTATTTCGGCTAGAGTGGATAATTGCGTCGAACAATTTTAAGGACGAATACTTCGACTGCCGAACATGTGGCCAGTTTTACGGGTAACTATGTTGTATATCACATTAACAAACAAAAGTGTTGTTTAAGCAACAGAATGAAACAGTTCCGAAATTTTAAACAGGTTTATTATTACCATCGTTAAAGTTTCCTGAAATTATACATTTTTATCAGTTATTTTATAATTCAATTGTGGCATACTCAACTCACGTTTTATAATTTCTTTGCTATTGTTTTAACCCGGAAAAGAATGTCTGAGGCGCTTTGTAATGGTATACCTGTACAGTACATTTTCATATTTCACGCAATTAACGCATAATTCAAATTGTTTAAAAATATCAAATTACCGTAGGAATTAATTAGAGCAATAATATAAAATTCAATAATAATTGATGTCGTAGCCGTGACTACAGTGTAGCTTAACCTAGGATTTTGTTCTGCAAAACACAATTCACATATAAAATTTAGTGCATTCAAATAGGATAATTATATGAATTTTAACTTACTACTCGAATGGGGAAACAAATTAAGCTTTTAGCCAAGGTATAATAAATTCTTTCAATTGGATAAATTTGTAATTATATCAACTAGAGAACGTGAACAATCTCTCGCATTTAGCACTTATCATCAGTCCTATTGTTCTGCCTCGTCTTGTCAGTTGAGTGTTCAGTTTGGAGTTTGGATGTCACTACAGATGTCAGTGTCTATAAACCGGCACGCTATAATCGAGGTGCGATTATGTGTGAGGGGCGGTCGCCACACAAAAGTATGCAAGCCACTGCACTGCCCCCACTAGCATAACAGTCCTATTTGATTTTAATCACTTTTGAGTAAACGGAATAAATAGTGTTCGTTTAAAATGTACTACCAGAAATCATAATGAAAATTGCGATTTTTTATGTTTCATCAAATTTTATTATGACTCATCAATTCATAGGTCGTTGAGCGTTTCTTTACAAAGCCATGTTGGTCAACGTCGGTTATGTGCTGGATCGTCAGGTACAGTAAAGCCAACACCATGCTCTCAGAAACGGTTGGAAGACAATTTAGAATGGATATCCCTCGGTAATTTTGAACATCATGAACGTTTCCAAATTTATGGATAGGTGTAATTAACGCATCTTTCCATCTTGAGGGGAAATAACTTTCTGCAAACGAGCGTCAATTCCAGTTCGAGACAGCACCACGATCGGTCGTGCTTTTCAAGTTTTCTTTCCATCGCCCGTTTTATCGTGTTTGCCTCGTTGCGTTGCCGTTCTTTTCTCCTGGTCTCGTTATGGAAGATTCAGTGGCTGACTCGGTCGCTGGCATGGTGACGAAACGCACCACACATGGAGGCGTGGGAAACCCCTTCCAAAAACATTCTGTCAAGCAACGTGTTCTCGTCGTTGCCACTTGACGTCGTGGAAATCCTCGAAGTCCACAAATATGAGTATTACACTCATGACCACCCCGGCACGAAGCCGGCCAATTATCAAGGCCAGAATGGTGGACCTCAGAAATAACGATTTTTCGAATAAGATCCGCGCTCTCCCAGACTGTACTAAGGCATTCTGGAAAATGACCAAAATACTAAAATCCAAGCCAAATACTAATTTCACTTTAACCCAATTAGACAATAATGGCTCTAAGGATCGATTGTTAACTCCTGCAGAGAAGGTCGCTGAAATAGGTTGTCACTTCGTCAGCTCACATAATCTTGGGCAGAACATCGTCAGTCCACACGAAGCAGCCGTCAACGAGCATGCTAACAACATCTATTTGATTCCCAACGACTGTTCGGAGGAGTTGGAGATCTTAGCTGGCGAATTGACGGCCTATCTCAAATCATCGAAGAACACGAAGGCCCCAGGCTTCGACAGCATCCTGAATCTCGACCTCAAACATATGAGTGCTCCGTTCTTCGAGCACCTCTCGCTGATCTTCAATCAGTGTCTCAGACTCAGCTACTTCCCATCGACCAGGAAGTCAGCGAAAGTCATCCCCATTTTGTTTTTACAAGAGAGAATGCACCTACGCACGACCCAGCATACGTGTTTAGTATTTGCCAAGCTACTACACGGAAGTGTATTGGAGTGTGGGACTCGACCAGTCATATCATGACTGGTAATACCCTCTAAACTCACTTGGGCTCCGCCATCGTTTCCCCCAGGAACTGCCTCCCAGCATTACTTCTGGGGGATAGGCAGTACTTAATGTACTCACACACAGGCATTCACACCATTTGAGTCTTACTTGGATGCTCACACTGACGCTCCACTGCCATGCTTCGAGGTGACAATAGCGGTTACCCGCTACGACACTCCTGCCAGAGCATGAGCAGATCAATCACACCACTGCCGAAGCAGGGACACTCCACATGCACCACATGTGCCACGCTGACTCGCAGAGGCCATGGGGAGGGATCGTAAAGCCCTTGGACATAGCCCCTGCCGCCCTCACCATCTGGCCGGGTTGAAAACATTACATGAATGCATTGGTGAGTGTAAAGAAAGGTTTAGGGTCCGTTGCTTATCCACGGACCAAACTATGATTAGGGCGCTGGTACTAAATTAGGATATTCTAATTTATAGTGTATATAGAAAAGTTAGGTTATCAAATTGTAGTTTTACGATAAACCGAAAATCAGAGCCTTTAAAAGGTCATCTTGTAAGACTTATATGTCAAGGTAATTGCGAATTTTAAAAACCTAGGAAAGAAAAAAAATATTTGTGTATAGATGAAGGGCTTTTAAATGCCAACCACTTACAATGTATAAAAACATATTAAAATTTAAGTAAGCAAGCAAGCGATTGAACAGCAGCGTCGTATTTTTTTTTTTTATCTTTATTAGTGTGTTTTTTTTTAGTTAAATCTAAGTTCAACACAAAAAGCAGCGTCGTAGATAAAGCTAGCAATTTTTGATGAACGATGATGTAAGCTTATCCGATCCAGGTCCCGTAGATCCATCAACATCTAGTAGTTTTCTGCTTACGTTTCAATCATACAAAATCGTTTAACGATAATCTAACGAATAATGAATAACTCAGCAAAGTTTCAACAAGATCCGTTGAATTTTCAATGTATAAGAGTTTTTTGAAGGTGTAGATGCGATTTTAAACTTCAATGGCTATTAACTCCATATGCAAAAAAAAAACCGTATGTGACTGATATGCGAGTGGGGGTAGTAGTCTTTCTCCAAAAGTGTTCGTGATATCTTTGCCACAACTGAAATAATTGTTAATCATCCCAATTTTAATATGTATAGCTTTTACACTTCTAAAATGGCTTTGAAATTGAAATTTAATTTGCGATTAATTTCCTGATGGAGAAAATGATCTTGTGTTGACTGGGACCCTGCCAGAGTAAACACAACGAGCGATGCGACGTCACTTTTACATATCACGGCAGTATGTAAAGCTTTTACACTTTAAAAAATACAGTCTTTCTCCAAAAGTGTTCGTGATATCTTTGCCACAACTGAAATAATTGTTAGGCCCGATGCCCACGTAGCGTCTTTTCAACGCTGCGTGTACACTGTACACGGCGTTAAAAGGACGCATGTGTGCATCGGGAAAAATAACGCAGCGTCGCCGCACCGATGAACACCTGCGTTTTTTCAACGCCACGTGCACGCAGCGTTGAAAAAACGCTACGTGGACATCGGCCTTTAATCATCCCAATTTTAATATGTACAACTTTTGAGCCCGATGCCCACGAAGCGTCTTTTCAACGCAACGTGATCGCAGCGTTTAAATAACGCGTGTGCATCGGCGTGGCGACGCTGCGTTATCGCTTTTTCCCGATGCACACCTGCGTCTTTTTAACGCCGTGTTCACGCAGAGTTGAATTGACGCTACGTGGACATTGAACCTTACACTTCTAAAATGGCTTTGAAATTGAAACTTAATTTACAATTAATTTCCTGATAGGGAAAATGATCTTGTGTCAACTGGCACCCTTAGCTAGCTTGACCAAACTAATTATGGAAAAACAGATGACTATTATGTTTGTGATAAAAATATTAAATGACTCTAATGTATTTCAGAACTGCAGCCGAGCAAAATCCCACTGAGCGCTTCCGTAAAGCTGAAACCTTCCTGCGTCGCATCGGATTCCCGTGTGAAGACAGAACAAATGACCACCAGCTCTTCACTTGACCAAACACTACAAACCACAACAAACACCTCGATCGCCGCCGGAATATACGAACCTTTGGCTGGTTTTTCGGCTAGAGTGGATAATTGCGTAGAACAACTTTTAAGGACGAATACTTCGACTGCCCAACCTGTGTCCAGTTTTTCGGGTAACTATGTTGTATATAGGGCTTCGACTAATTGACATACATTTTTTTATAGACTTTTGAATTATACTAAACTTCTTTGTCACTTTTCAACTAAAAGCTTTATTACCAATTGTTACCAGAAGAATCATGATGTCAAAGATCACAGATTTTATTTTTCACTGGGAGTATGCGACGTTTCCTTTCAAAATATCTTTTATTGAGTGATAAAGCTCGTAGTCTGAATAAGCTATTAGAAGCCTAATGCAGTCCAACAGTTAACTGCTCTAAATACAAAATCTGAGACAAGAAATCGAAATTGCTACAAAATATCACGTGTCATTCTATTATTTGAATGATATTTCGGATTTCACGTTCCAGATTCCGATTTACAGCAATGATTCGTTATACATCGTTATAAGCATTTAAGCAAACAAATTACTGTTATGTGTGTGATCATTTTAAATGACTCAGTTTTATATATTTCAGAGCTACATCCAAGCAAAATTCCTCTGGGTGTTTCCGTAAAACTGAAACCTTACTCTGCTACATCTAATCGTCGCGTGGAGACAGAAAAATCAAACGCCAGATCTTCAGTTGATAAAGCAAAATCACTTGTAAAAACGACAAATAACTCGATCACCGCCAGCTTATACGAACTCAAAGCCGGGGTTTTGGATGATATTGGTGATCGCGAAGAAAAATGTTTATGGACGGATAGTTCGACCAGCGAACCTGAGGCCAGTTTTTCGGGTAACTATGTCTAATGGGTCTTCGAACAACTATAACTATGTAACTATTAAAGACGTCTATTGTTCATTAGGTCATCACATTATAACAATAACAGTCAAATTACTTCGAAATACTTAAATATATGTGCTGTAAGATTTAAGAGCCCCGCACACAGGATACGTTTGCGATGCGTTTGACACATTTCCCATGGGAAAACTGTCAAACGCAACGCAAACGTATCCTATGTGCGGGGCTCTTTAGCGTACACCAAATATGTTGCTATGTAACATCTTCGTATAATCATGAATAATGCATCTGAATGTTGTTTTCCCATGACAAGGATTATGATAACGCACAAACGCTACACTATAATCCATTGTTTTGAAATGATCTAGTGCTGATAACTGTTATAGTCAATACGGCATGCGAAAGAGAAAAAATAGGCAGCAACATTTCAAAAGGGCGTAACTGCTTTTGTAAACAAATGCTTCTTACGTCGCTTGTGGGCTCATTTCAACACCACTGATGGAAGCAGCGAATTCTCTTATTTCATTAAATGACGCTGAATTGCTTCGGTGGGCACAAATTAGCCTACCAGCGATGGGAGAAGTTGTTTACAAAACCCCTTTTGAAATGTTGGTGCCGAAATATCAATTGCTGCATTTAAAAACAGATGGGGTAATTTGTTCTACCATTAATAACATCTTCCTATAATCGTAACATTCTCAAAAGAGACTTTTTTTTCTGTAGTTTCTCATTGTTATCAGCTGAAAGATCAGAAACATGTCAATTTCCGCTTTTATTGTTTTAAATTTTACATATTAATTAATTATTTTAGAGCGTGTTAGGGGAAATGCTACAAGGTTAAAAGACTATTATTCTTCCATTGACTTCTGTACGAAAACGTCTTTTTCGGACAAGAAGGCAAACACTGGCAAGTTACTGTTTAACGTAACGCTCACTTTATTTCACTATACTTTACTTTTTACAAACTTATTAAACATCACTTCACTTACGTACGTTACGCGGGAAAAAATTAAAACTGAAGCTACACGCGCAACACGCGCATATTTATATCTCCACGCTTCATGTTCCAGAAGCACGTGGAATGTTCTGGCACAGCGTAGCTCATTCTAGGCGTGCATGATGTTGATGATAATGATGATGATGATGATGATGATGATGATGATGATGATGATGATGATGATGATGATGATGATGATGATGATGACGATGATGATGATGATGTGATGATGATGATGATGATGATGGCGATGATGATGGTAGTCCATACTCATCTCGCCTCCTATGCTCTCTCATCGCTGATTGTTGCCGATGTGCACTGTGTATGCCGTTGTTGGTGCTATTTGCAATCGAGGAGCGCGAACACTTCGCGCTATCGGCGTTGGGCATGAATTCGTTCCTTTCTTTTTGAACATACCGCCGGCCTTGAAGGCTCGCCTTCAACAATCTGATTCTTGACTATTCTTCTCCGTATGTCAGTTCTTGGGACTACCTTGAAGATGCGTGATGGATACTCTGGATAGTACCCTCTATGTGATACAGAGCTTCTGCTGTTCAACTCTGCTGAATATTCTTGGTGTTTTCCTTTTATCCGCTGAATTGGATCTGCTCTGATATCGTTCGACCGATGCAACAAGCTATTATGTCTTCCGTTGCAAGTTTTACAGCCTCTAGAACTACATCTTTCCATTTCATGCTTTGGAGAAAGGCAGTTGAAGCACAACTTCAGCTTTCTAACCTTTCGTTTCTTAGCTGTATAGCTCATCGCGATGAATCTCTTGCATTTCCATATGGGATGATAACGTTTGCTTTTACATACCTTGCAACCCACTGAGATCGTTGACATAAACGACACTTGTGGATTAGAATGCATAGGTCTGTGATGTTCACTTTTCGCTGTCATCAATATTTCCAACATATGGCATCTTTTGGTGATGAATTGAATGATCTGTTCGTATGTCGGCGAATCGTCGTCCTGGGTCTGGTTTTCCCAATCTTGTCTTGATGCTCTATCAAGCTTGCTGGTGATCATGTATACCAGAATTGTACTCCATTGATCAGTGGGTTCACCAAGTTGCTTCAGTGCATTAACGTTCCGCTGGCACTCAGTTAGCAAACGACGCAATTCCTTTGACGAATCTTCAGGCACCTGCTTGATTGTGAACAGTGCCTTCAAATGTTTTTGTTTGACTAGTCGTAGATTTTCAAACCTCTCCACAAGTAGGTCCCATGCTATGCGGTAGTTATGATCGGTAATGTCCATAGCATCCAACATGTTCGCTGCCTCACCTTGCAGGGTTGATTTCAGGTAAAGTAGCTTTTGCACGTTTGATAGCTGTCCGTTTTTATCGATGAGCGCATCAAACGTGTCTCGGAATGTCGGCCAATCAGTGTATTCACCGCTGAACGTTGGCAACTCTAATGTGGGCAGTTGCACAGCTATTTTTTGTGGTTCCACTGCAGGTTGCTGGTATTGAGAATGCCTGCTGCCCGCGATCATTTGTCCTGATCCTTGCAATCTTTCGATGATTGAATGCAATGCGGCTCTTGCATTCATACATCTATCTTCGAAGATTGCGCGTTTCTCTTCTTCTTCTTCCTTGTTTAAGTCTTCTTCTGCGTCGATGGCAGTTTGTACTGGGTCATAATCTGTCCAGCATTGGTCGACGACTTCTAATCGCGCTCGAACCAATGCTGCTGTAATCCCAGGCTTGGATTCGATGTCTCGGATAAACACTTCGATCCGTGTCAGGCGTCCAAGAATAACCACACGCTGCTGATTTAACTGAACCATGCTAAACGATTTGTAGATTCGTTTTTCTGTCGAAAATTGATGTGCCGTTGCCCGGTGACGTCGTTGAAATAATCAGCTGCTCGTGTCTGAATTAAATTACAATCGACGACTGACGCGCGCCAAAGCACTGTATCGGATACTGTAGCTGCGTTGCTACCGTTAAAACCGACGAACTACTAAAATAGTGACTATCACTTTCGCGCACACTAACCGACCCGCTACGCGATTCTTCACAGTGCGACCGTACACGATTTCGCGAAACTTGCCTTGCCTTCTGGATTGCTGGATTCACGCTATCCGGTTCGAAGGACCAAATGTACGAAAACGTCTTTTTCGGACAAGAAGGCAAACACTGGCAAGTTACTGTTTAACGTAACGCTCACTTTATTTCACTATACTTTACTTTTTACAAACTTATTAAACATCACTTCACTTACGTACGTTACGCGGGATAAAATTAAAACTGAAGCTACACGCGCAACACGCGCATATTTATATCTCCACGCTTCATGTTCCAGAAGCACGTGGAATGTTCTGGCACAGCGTAGCTCATTCTAGGCGTGCATGATGTTGATGATAATGATGATGATGATGATGATGATGATGATGATGATGATGATGATGATGATGATGATGATGATGATGATGATGACGATGATGATGATGATGTGATGATGATGATGATGATGATGGCGATGATGATGGTAGTCCATACTCATCTCGCCTCCTATGCTCTCTCATCGCTGATTGTTGCCGATGTGCACTGTGTATGCCGTTGTTGGTGCTATTTGCAATCGAGGAGCGCGAACACTTCGCGCTATCGGCGTTGGGCATGAATTCGTTCCCTTTCTTTCTGAACAACTTCCACTATTAACTTTTTATGAATTAACAGATGCGTATTTCGTTTTCTACTTGAAAACTTCTTGAAAAAGATTTTACCGAGCTGCAGAAATAAAAACTAATGCTAAGTTCAGACAAGGTAAGTGAATTGAACAAGTCGCTTGAATTGAACGCAACTCACCTGCTCTGTCGAAACGTAGCATAAGTGTGTACTGTTAGGCCGGAACAAATATAAATTTCTTCTTTTGTCCTACTGGTCTTTGGATAACGAAGGAGGTGGTACATAAAAATAAATCGTTAAATTGATAAAATCGTAAAACTCCAGTTTTTTAAAAGAATTTTCTGGAAATGTTCAATATTTTATTCATTTTCCAATCAAATTTTGAATTCCCCACTCAAATAATAGAATAAAACCACCAAAAATCAAGGGGTGGAGTCAGAAGAAGAGAATAATATTTGTTCATTGATAAAATTCAAGGATCAATAATCCTGCGGATAACAATTCAATAATCAATAATCCTAAGTTGTAGCGGCCACCGACATAGTTTATTAAATATCAATTCTTAGAGCTATACTGGTATACCGTATATTATTATATATTATAATATAGATTTATGATTAAATATAACATAACTTTTCTTTATTTAAGGTCAACAAAAATCTTGCACAGTTTCCAGTTTTGATTTCATGGAGAAATTGAACAATATCAGTGAGTACAACTATTATAATATGATAAAACAACCCCTATAAAACTAATTTGAACGTAATATCTACATTTTGTTTTAACCAATTTACAGCAACACATTTGCATACCATGGAGGTGAACATTGGTAGGAAACTAGATGCGGTAAACTCGAACGGCCAAACAATAAAGAGAATATTAGGAACGCTTAACGAGGAAATAAAAGGTATTAAGAAAAACCTCCCGAATGACGTCGACCCAGTTAAGATATGTTTTCCAATTACAAATGATGATACATTAATGGAACTTGATGTCGGTTTAAGAGAAGAAAATCGCGAAAAGGAACTGAGGCAGCTGTTCTTGCGTCAAGGGCGGCAGAGTATGTACGATTTTATGAGGGCGAATGTTGACAATATTTTTCGTAACACGAGCCGTTACACATATAGCGGCAAAGCGGCAGTCAACAGCCGCCATCATGACGATGTAAAAAATGCGAGTAACCTTAACATAGTTCGCATTTTACTGGGTGAGTAAATTTGCTCTCTCTCTTCTCTTGGACATTTTTCTAATGGTCTGATTTCCCGCTATTCCAGACGTAGCTATGGAGCTGTTCAAAGAATCGAGGGACAGCTGTATTCAAACGCTCAAGAAAGCGTTGCAGAATTTTAACGCTGCTAGGCACATGCAGGAAGTGCGCCACAAGCCGAACGAATGAATGGAAATCATCTCGAACCATCGATCACACGTTTCAAACAGAGAAATAAAAATAACAATTGTTGCACAAAGCGTGTTATTTTTTATTGCCTAGAAGTCAAACCGATAACCCAACACGGATCTCTATAATATATGTGGACTTTGATGTCAAGCTACTCTATATCAAGTGATATAGATCACAGTTTTTTTTCTTCCTAAACAATGGAGTCAACAGACATCCTGGGTTGTCCAGGAAGTGCGAGATTAGGGATCACCTCCAGCAGCAAACGAGGGAGGCAGGACTACATCCCCGACCCGCTAAACCGTTTCCATTGCCACCAAGCCCATAGTCCCTTCGGTACAACCAGAAAGTAATGCTTCAAAGGGGGGCCTTCATAGTGTGGAAGGAACATTGCCTTCCAGACTACGATCTATATCACTTGATATAGAGTAGCTTGGCATCAAAGTTCGCAAATCCAATTTTCACTGCAAATAATTCGTATGATGTCTCATGTCAAGATCCTCTATATCAAGTAGCTATATCACCAATCTGAACGTGGTCTTAGTCTAGACCAACATTTGAAAAGGGCGTAACAGCCAAAATTTATTCCTTCTGATTCCTCGTCTACATATAAAGCTATATATGTAGACGAAGAATCAGAAGGAATTAATTTTGGCTGTTACGCCCTTTTCAAATGTTGGTCTAGTAGTGGTCTGAACCTTTCTGAACGTGGTCTAAACAAATGCACAACGCTGACATAGACACAACTATCATAGGCTGGATACTTAGTGGAATAATTCTATGTAGACTAATATTCTGGGTAGTAGAGAGTTAGTTAAAATAAAAGGAATACATATTGCTCTTCCTAAGAGTATCGTTGAGGTTTCAAGCACTGCCTTGTCTATTCGTCTGATGAGAATAATTTGGAACATCACAATGCATTCTGAGCCTAATTTGATGCAGGATATTTTGGGTCGAAAATGCGTTCGAATGTTTCAATGTTTAGCTTAAAAGGAAAGCTTACCCATAATGCTTAACTATTTGTAGGTAGCGGTGAAAGATTCTCACAAAAGTCATTTTGCGTAAAAAAAATATTATTCGATCCTTGGAACTGTGGCTAAGAAAACGAAAAATTGACGCTTTATGTGTATAACTTCCATATATTTTAATCGGGTACGTTGGTTCCTCATCAATAATTTGTTTTAATAATAATTTTTAATAATAATAATAATAATAATTTTTATGTCATATATGCCAAGAAGGAGAGCAAATAATACTATCTAGCTTGATTCTTGGAGCTATCAGCTATTGAAAGTGAATTTAGATTCTGGGGCCCCATAAAAGATATAAAAGGATTCCGATGAAAAAACTAAAAATATCATTTAATGGAGGCACTCTAGATGCTCAGTATTTGACTTAAATGAAGTACATATCAAAAGCATCATAACAGATTACCAGTATCTTCTATTCAATATAATTTTAGTTTATATGAAGTACCTATATAAACAGGAAGTGGCTCTACATTGAAAAATTCTTGTTTTAAGTCATTATTTCACTAACCCACAGGTACCTAAGAGCCTTTTCTGAAAGCATTCATATAATCTGTTACTAATAAATGTCTGGAAAAAATCATCTTCTCGAATATTTGTTTTCCAACTTCTGCTAGATACAATATGCGGTTACAGCTAGTACTGTTCTTAAGATTACGATCTTTATCACAAAATAAAGTATAATTTGATATGCAACAATAAAACGTAGTATACATCATCCCCATTGAAAATTGACATCAAGTATCATATGACATAGCCCGTACATAGTTTATATTGGATATAGAAGTTTCTTCAAGTACCGTAAAATGGGACGCAATGGACCGAATAGAAACTCCCTAAACTTAACAATACTTTAACTAAATTGTAAGCATATATAACATTCTTCGAGAAAAAGGCTTTTCACTCATTTAGATACTAAATGAGTGACACCAAGTGGTTACTAAGCTATTAACAATTAAAAATCAAGAAATTTGAGGAATATATAACACGTTTTTGTTTAGTACAAAAAAATTATTCTGAAAAAGTTGGTTGCAATTGCTTTTAAAGTGATAATTATGTACACTCCAAATAATCTGAACGTTGTTTCCACCTGAATTTTCAGGTACATTTTACGTGCACACGTAACGGAAAATGCTTCAGAAAATTCAGGTGAAAGTTACGTGTCCAGCACTGAAAATATCCTACACGCTAACAATATATTATTTTTCATGTGAATCGAACGTGTTTCACCAATCCGTATTTTCACTACCCATCCACGTCAAAGTAATAAACAATAAATATAAATTGACACCACTAGAAAATACTGTTCATTATTACGTGTTTTGAACATTGTTCTATATGGCAATTGAGATGGCAACGGTGAAGGAAATTACGCCAAGAGAAAATATCGGTTGAGCCGTGAAAGAAAAAAGTGAATGTCTATAAATCAATAATAAAATTGTGGATTTGGTCTCAATAGCGTGATGGTAGCGTTCAGGTAAAATGTAAAGCAGAATCCATAGGACATTTAAATATTGCTAATACATAATTAGTAGTCTGAATACCCCATAAGGATGATGAAAGAATTTATTCTTTTGTCTTCACATACATAACAGCAAAGTCCCTAAATTTGATAGTGAATTTTGTTGGAAATTGCTCCTGTATATCAATCTATTTTTTTCCATTGAAACATCGAGAAAACATTGTTGATTGGTAAGTGTTTCTATTCGCCCCACTGCGGGGTGAATATAAATATCCAACAAAAAAAATATAGATTAAATGTATTTGAATGGCATTAGCTTCCATAATAAAGGAAGATGCCAGCCTTATTTTAGACAAACTGAATTGAATTTATAGACCGCAGTTATTTTCATACAACTTCAAATATACAAAGTACAAAGTGTATTCACACCGTTTTACGGTTAATTAACAGTTTTGTGTGATGTTTTCTGGTCCTATGAAATTACTTTTCAATTTATTTATGAATCATTTTTGTTAAAGCATCGAAAAAATGCTTAAAAAAGGAGGAAAAAAGGATGTATTTAAAAATCTGTAAACATTGGAATAGACCAAAGAATTTAAAAATTTAACCGCGTAAAAAGCGACACTGTCTAAATCATGTAATATCAAAATTCTGTGTAGTTAGACAAAAACCAACTCACCGTAATTTACGTAGTTCGTCAGTTTATATTATATAGTTCTCTCTATTCCAACAAGAACTTTATCAGGAATTCATTGACTTTCTGGTGGCGTTCAGCAACCACATCCACTGTCTGTTGTAGATCGGAAATTGTCGCTGACATGACGCTAACATAGTTCTCCGACAGCTGGTTAGACGCTTTCCGTGGGTTAAATGCTTTTCATCGGTTACACCTCATCCGCCCGTCTTGTGAGTAAATGGCCAATAGTTCCTTGACGCAATTGGCGTATCACAGCGTGTTCAGCGTGTGTCCTGATGATGTCCTCAGTCCTGATGAAGCCATTGCAATCATACAGATTTGCTATTTTCGCCAATGCAGAAATTTCTCAGGATTCGGATGAGCATGCTGACTCGGAATGACAAATGTGCGTTTTAGGGTACTGTAACACTCCTAACGATTAACGATTTGTTTATTATAGCACTTCAAGTTTGTCGAAGATGTGTCCGCGTCGCGTTCATTAGTTGCAAGATCGATAAACTAAAACTTGTCTTGAAATTAAATAGATCCCTTAGAACGAACAACCATCTGGAAAACGGCATGGTATCGAGACCAGTTGGCGTTAGCCGAGGTTCGTCCAGATGTTGATAATTTCTAAAACTTCTTCGACAAAAATAACGACCTATTCTATGAGCCCTATTACTTGTACCTACAGTTTGCTGGCCACGAGTACACACAACTTCCGTTTGTTCAAGCGAAGATTTAATTCCTGAGAAAAAACAATAGTTTTTTTTTTATTATTTAGACGTGATTCAGAGAGAGCAATCCAATTTACCTTTCCGCTGTTACTTTCGAAGAAACTCGCCGGAACTAGTAGATTGAGATGACTATACTAGGGGCTATGCAGATAGCTAAAAAATCATTGGCGGCCAATACGTGGATATCATTTCTGCAGTCCTGTAGCTTGCCATTTAAATCGCCTCCCATAGTATGTTTTTCCGGATCTTGTTTGACCGTAGCCAAGCGAATAGCCTTGCCTTGTATTTGAATGTGCGAAGAAAGACATTGACATCTGCTAGGGTACTATCGGAACGTTCTGTGGTCGTGGAACAAGCCGGTTGTCATCCCGAACAACGATGGGTGAAGAAGATGCACTTTGCTTTCACTTTATCGGAGCTTATTTGCGGAATATCACGAGCCGCTCGGGATGACCACTGCTGCTGGACGGAACTTTAACTTAATTTCCACGCACTGGCAGAAGCACTTAGATATATAAATAAAACTTATCAGTGGCGTAGCCAGGGGGGTGGTTTTGGGCATAAACCCCCCCCCAGAGACATCATTTTTAAGAAGGAATTTTTTTTTTCGAAAAAAAAAATGTTCAGAAAACCCCCCCCAGACCAATTTTCTGGCTACGCCACTGAAACTTATTAAAATACGGAAATCACATTTTTTACCTTTTTTACATTCGGTTGTCATCGCAGGTTTTCTTTCGGATGACAACTGAATGTAAATAACCCAGCATAGTTTCCTTCACAGCATACACTAACAGCATCTAACAACCCACCGCAGAACATATATAACATTAGGCTCAAGTTAGGCTCACAGGTTATTCGAAATTAAAACATAGCTAACAAAAGTGTGTCATTCTAGCGTAACTTTAGCCTCACTTTACCCTAACCGTTAGTGAGAAAATTAGGCTCACCATCTAACAGGTTACACGCACATTCGGGTCAAGTTAGAGTAACCTTCCTTGCTGGGAAGGCATCGGCAACCGTCATCATGGCGGCTATTCAAGACTTGCTTCGACGGGTACAACCATCATCGATCATCAACCGTTTAATTGGACTGTTAACCATAGAGTGAAATTGTGAATTATGAACTAAATCTAAAGTGAATTTAAATAAATCAAATGAAATTAATAAGGACCTAATGAAGTGGCTAATAAAGTGATTTAGAACACACATCAGAAATCTGTTCTGATTCTGGCATTCCGTCACTGACACACCAGGTCTTCACAGTGGTTGTCAAGTCGCTGTCCACCGCTCATCTGTGCTGCCGACACAGCACTATACGTTAGAATTCTGTGGATGCAATGCGGAGGAAGGTTCGCGTTAGTTGAGTATAGTCCCTTTATGGGTAAACGTGCAATAGTTTTAGTTATTTATTGAGTTTCCAACATTGTTACGTTGAAAACTCCTTATTTTATAGTTAAGGCTACATGCCCTTATTACCCATGTGCTATGTTGTACATACATTTCAATTTCGTTTGTTGCTAAAATCACCGGTGCGAGTGAAAATCGCGTATCAAAAGTATCGCTTTAATAACTTTTCTAAGTATCTTATCCATCGGTAGAGATTAAAACTTAATCTCATGTTTTTTTGCATTCTTCATGCCAAACAATACATTTTAGTATATGAAATAAAGCAATTTTGCTATTCTACACTTTTACATTACTCTTTTGGCACCGAAAGTTTTCTTGTTCTGCCCTAAAAACTCATGCTGGGGCATCGTGTTGTCGTACAGTCCCCAGTTGGCGGAACCGGAAAGCTCATAAACTGGCCAAATTATTTCTCATGTTTCCGGAACGTTGCCGCCCATTGATGCTCATAAATACCGACGGCGATATTTTCCCACATTTGATATTGCTCGTTTATTGTGCCTTTGATGATTATCAAACTTGCTGAGTGAGATCACTTTGCTCAACCTGAGCCACTGACGCTGCATCAACTTTTTCCCCGGCTTCCCTCCGTCACTGTCTCTGAAAGAATAGAATGCTGCCTCTGCCTTGATTGTGTTTATGGTGATGGAACCGGAACTACAGCTGAGCTGGCGAAGCTTTTCTCCTTGCCCGGATTGTAGCTGCGGTGGCTCGGTACACGTGTTTGTTTAAAATATCGCGTCTCCCCTCATTCGGCAGTTGCGATACCATCATGTGTGTGCTTTATGATAAGAGTATGTGGCGTTTTTGGAGGGTGAACTTTTGCACTATACCACAAGACTCGACACCGCAGTCGACACCTGATGTTCGGTTCTCGAATATCTTTCAATTAAAACGTGTGTGTAAAAAAATACAACGTTCATGTTTGAATTTAAATTTCTTTTTTTTTGTACAAAATATTTGAACCATATGGTAAAATTAAAGTCAAGTGGTATGATTTACGGTCTTCAAGACCAATTTAAAATGTTTGCTGAATCTTAAAAAGTTGTAAAAAAAATATTTATACTACTGTAGAAACGAAAAGTTATTACTGTCAAGATTATAAAGGGCAGTTACATCGAAAAAATGGAACTCAAGCAAAGCTTCGTGTCCCGAGAGGTTAGGTTTATTCATTCTCTGCTAATGACGGGCTTAACAGGATTGGCTTTTAGCAGCCTGAACAAGACGATATCCTTTTGACTATATACATTTTTAATATCGAATACATTCTCATTCTCAAAAGTAACCTCACATACCCTTGTGTGTAAAAAATAGACGCGATGTGAAAAGCAACTTCCCCAGCACCGCTGCTACTGAACATTGGAGATTATGGACCAACATAAACAACTAATGCTCTTATCTCATCGAGGCGAGCAAAGCCTGTCGGATCAACACATTTTGGCACAAATTCTTAAAGACGTGTGGTTTGGTGATACTCGCCATTTCGACGCTGAGAAACAGATGTTGTCGAAAATTTAACGCAAGCTGAAGCAATTTACCAGGAAAAAATCAAAAATAAATAAAAAATAAACATACAAATGTCTTGGTTAGTTGAGTCAATTTGCACCGCGCGGAGATTACGATTATACTCAAATGGAGACGAGATGATCACGTCTCGTTTCGTGCGGTGCACTAGGACTGCCAGGCAATTCTCGTTATTTGAAGAAGAGGCAATTTTAGCTCGTTAACTTATCGGTAACAGTTGTATTTTATTAAAGAGGCAGCTTGAAGTAGCTAATTTGCGTTCACTTAACGTGAAATATTGCTAGGCAAAAGTATATCTATGAACGACTGTGTAAAAACAGTACTATGAAAAAAATCTGACTGTTTCATTTTTTTCTACTTGTGTTTTCTGAACATACTAGTTGAGTTCTTGTTGGATTTTATTGAGCTTGTTTCACAAACTTCTTTTTTTAGAAACTGCTGCAATGCATTCAAATTACCGCAAATAGATATAGTTTGATGGAAATAGTTAAATCTATCCCCCAAAGTGCTGATTTGACCTCTTTTATGTGTTTTTATTATGTTTATTAATTTTATTGTCTTTATTTACAAGATTTTCGGCCCTATAGGATGGTTCATTTAGAGATATTTTTATCATGTTTTTTATGCGCGATAAAGGAATTACCAACGGAAGGTGGATTAATTTGTTTGTTTAGTAGTAGGCGTTTCCCAAGAATATTGCAATAGTGTATGTAACTTCTGTTGAGATTTTTGCAGAGGAAATAGTTGTTCCTTGCAAAGGACTGTGCCAAAATCGTCGTTATTTCCACCCAAAATGTGTTGGTCTGTCCTACGGTGAAGGATGTGTATGCTTACACCGAAACATTTTCTGGATATGTGACAACTGCAGAGACCTTATTGAAAAAGGTTGTTTGTTTATACAATGATGTGAAGGAGATGGTCAATACACCCTATGCAACTCAAATACAAGTCGAATGCCTAGAAAATAATATAAAACGGATTAGTAAATTAGTTAGTAAATTAGTAAATGGCAGATAATTGCTCTACAATGTCAATTCCTCCGACGATTCATCGTCAAGAATCTCCATGTTTTGCGAATGTACACTCTACACCCTTGATTTCTACAAGAGTGAATGCTGTCGACTCGGCTGTCGATCAAGTCGCTGTTATTGCTAATGACGAAAATGTGCACCTATTTGTAACAAACATTGCAATACATGTAACGGAGAAGAAGGTAAAGCAAATGATGATGGATTCTATATAGGAGTCAACTTTGGTCGGTTTGTGAAATGCTTGGTTCCTGCATGGAGTGATACTTCAACTATGGATTGACTTTCATTCACAGTTATCGTCGACAGTCAGTTTCGAGACACTGCATTGGTGAAAATAGATTGTCCTCCTTGGGTACGATGCCATGAATTTGGGAACACTTCTTTTATTCCTTTGAGACCAACAGAGACCAGAAATTCGTCGCTCAACCCAATTTTTTTTCAATCTGCATCTTGTTCGATTTTTAAACGGTTTTGTTTGTATCCTGGTAAAAATTTAGTGCTTATTGTGTCTGCCTAACATCTGTTGTTAAAAAATGTATTAAATATCTGTTTGTACATACATACATAGTAATCTGTGCGAGTAAGTTGAAGTTGAAACACTAAACCGAATAAGTCATTTGGGCGAATAGGTTATTTGGCCGAATAGGTTATTTGGCCGAATAGGTCATTTGGCCGAATAAGTCATGTGGCTAAATAGGTTATATGGCTGAACAGGTCATATGGCCGAATAGGTCATTCGGCCGAATAGGTTACTTGGCCGAATAAGGCATGTGGCAAAATATGTCATGTGGCTAAGCAGGTTGTATGGCCGAATAGGACATTTGACCGAATAGGTTATTTGGGACCTGTTTGGCCGAATAGGTCATTTTGTCGAATAAGTCATTTGGCCAAATAGGTCATTTGGCCGAATAAGTCATGTGGCTAAATAGGTTATATGGCTGAACAGGTTGGCCGAATAAGTCATTTGGCCGAATAAGTCATATGGCCGAATATGTTATTTGGCCTAATAGGTCATTTGGCCGAATAAGTCATATGGCCGAATAGGTCATTTGGCTGAATCCTGTGGCTAAATGTGGCTAAATAGGTTATATGGCCGAACAGGTCATATGGCCGAAAAGGTCATTTGGCCGAATAGGTTACTTGGCCGAATAGGTCATTTGGCAGAATAAGTCATGTGGCTAAATAAGTCATGTGGCTAAATAGGTTATATGGCCGGATAGGACATTTGGCCGAATAGGTTATTTGGCCGAAATGGTTATATGGTTGAACAGGTCATTTGGTCGAATAAGTCATTTGGGCGAATAGGTTATTTGGCCGGATAAGTTATTTGGCCGAATAAGTAATTTGGTCGAAGAGGTCATTTGGCCGAATAAGTCATATGGCCGAATCTGTTATTTGGCCGAATAGGTCATTTAGCCAAATAGGTCATTTGGCCGAATAAGACATATGGCCGAATATGTTATTTGGCTGAATAGGTCATTTGTCCGAATAGGTCATTTGGCCGAATAGGTCATGTGACCGAATAGGTTATATGGCTGAACAGGTCATTTGGTCGAATAAGTCATTTGGCCGAATAAGTCATTTGGGCGAATAGGTCATTTAGCCGGATAGGCCATTTGGCCGAATAGGTTATTTGGCCAAATAGGGTATATGTCCGACTTGGTATTTCGGCCAGATAGGTCATTCAACCGAATATGTTATTTAGCCTAATAGGTATTTTGGCCGAATAGGTGATTCGGTCGAATATGTTATTTGGCCAAATAGGTAATTTGATGTCTCACTTCTCATAAATCATCATTTCTCACTTCTCAATGCAAAAGTGAGAAATAGGGAGTTGGGAATGAAGATGAAATAACTTTGTAAGGTGAGAAATTATTAGTGAAAAATGAGACGTATCTTCTCTCTCTTCGCACTACTTACCTTTCAAATGAGAAGTGATTAGAAAGAAGTAAAAAGTGAGGCGTCTCACTTCTCACTAATCATTTCTTACTTCTTACTTCTCACTGTGAAAAATGAGTAGTGCGAAGCGAGAAGTGATACGTCTCACTTAGACCTGTGCGCCGCCGCCCCGTGTGGTTTTACTCACGCCGCCGCCGCCGACGATTTTGGGTCGGCGCGCCGGTGACCATAGTTTTGCTACGGCGATGACTAATCGCAATAAAAAAAATTAATTAAATAAAGTCGAGTCGAGTAAAGTACGAGACACTGAAGATGGCTGGCTGTACAGTTGGGGATGAAATACGTATCTGTAAAACAATACAATGTGGTGGAACTAATTGGAATAGTATGTAACTAGCAGTGATGGTTTCACTCGGTTCGATGAACGTTTATTTTGGAATTATTTCCGATTCAATCGGCGCAGAGCATGAGCGGCCCTCATTCATTCTCTCTGCTGATAGCAGGTGTGGCTGCAGTCGCTCTGAGTGAATCCTGCATATGAGTAAACATACTTCAAACGCGCGTGTTCGGGTGAATCGTATGATGATTGAATCAGAAGGGAAAATCGGCAGTTCATTCTCGTTTCTAGATTCGATCCAGCGTGCAGCCTCGGGGTGAGCGATTGGATCATGTTATGAAAATGTGAGTCGACGCTCACTACCATCGTTCGGCAAAAGAAAAGGGGTAAGCACAGTAAGGATGTTGCTTCCATCGACTGGGAAGTATTATCAATTCAGTGCAAAACCGAATTATAACCGCTAACAAAGTTGGATTTTTCTCACAATCCATACGTTAAACCTAACTTCGGAAGTGGTGCGCTGTTTTCATTTGGTGATGTGCTATACAGCGCACTACTTCCGAAATTAGGTTTAACGTATGGATTGTGAGAAAAATCCAATTTCGATTGCGGCTATAATTCGGTTTTCTACTGAATTTATAATATACGATGTATATGAAGTGTACGTTGCTTGAATTGGTTGCGAAATAAGGAGATGCATGAAAGTGGGGACGTGAAAGGATGCTTATTTAGCATTCATTTGACTTCACATTGATCAAATCAAAGCATAAGCGTATGTGCTAAGCACAGTTTGAACTTATCGCCTCGCTATTTTGGGGATTAAAATTTCGGTTTTCAGTTGTTTGATGTAACTGTAAATGCATAAACTTGCGAGTAAGCACGCGGCGTGATACTTTTCAAAATCGTATGTTTTTCATCGCATATAGAATATTGAATATTTATTGAAAGTTTTTTAAATTGGTTCCTTCTGTGTTACTTCTATGTCAAGGAACAAGTTGCGTATTAGTGAATTCTCTATGATAAATCGGCAGACCACCACTAAACCGAATCGTGCTTGTTGATCATGGTGTAAAGCAAGAATAGAATTCAAATCATGTTATATAGGGAAAATGACGGCTTTGGCAGGTTTTGTTCTATTATTGGCAGGGGGGTTTTCTATAACCAATTATGCTCAAATTTGGCTTAAACATTCTTTGCATATCAAATAATATTATGGTCAAATTTCATAAAATTTGGTCAACAAAAACCCCCTGACAATAATAGAACACAACCTGCCAAAGCCGTCATTCCCCCTTTAAGAAAGTGCGCATCATGCGCCAAATGATACTTTACAATACAATATTTTAGAATTTCAAATATGACACTTTTGAATAAAAACATGTACCATATCGGGAGTTCTGTGCAGTGTTGTAAAATGTCATTTGCATTCGTTTGTATAATTTTCCCAGAACTTTTTCCAGAAGGTAGCTATCAGTTCATGATGTATGACGAACTTATAGTGCTTAAATGTGCCTACAACTTTGTCTAACAAAACATTGATGTAAATATGTAATCTGGGGCGTGGGAGGCAAAATGTCATTCAAATGACATTATGTCAAATGACACGTGACATTTTGGAGAGTTTTCACTCTCCAGCCTAAGATGTTATATTTAGAGCAACGTACCCTTGGACAAAAATATAGCCCTACTCAAGCGTTATGAGTGCATCTAAAATTATTCAATAAATTCGGCTTCTAAAGAAAGTTATGAACAAATTAGTCAAATGACATGCAGATGACTTTTTACAAGCCTGGTTCTGTGCCTCTCATTGATGCGCAAAATTTCTTTGCGATACAAATAGCAAGCATTCAGCACCTCGCTCTACTACATATTTAATAAAATATTTTGGCACCAAAAAAAGCCAATTAAAACAACAAATAAGTTTCCACGGTGATTAAACCCCAGTCAGTATTTAATAAAATGTACACAGCATTTTGCATTTCCTTTGAGGCAATTTAACTCACGAACGGTTGGACCGATTTTCAAGATTTTCTCACTGAATCGTCTTGGGATCTGCATCTGTACATACTAAGAGTTGATCAATTTACCGGGTAATGTTGGAAAATTGTCAAAATGCGACGGTTTTGTGAGTTCTGACGAAAGCCATCAAGCTCGAACTGAAATCGATTATAACTCGTAAGTCGGCGGCTGCAAAAATCAAAGAACTCTTTCCATTATTTTTTTTATTTGAGCTGAAATATAGGTAAGATAAATTGTTTGAAATTATTTATTATAAATTATTAGATTTTGTCAACACATTTGATATTTTAACGTTTCTAAAAACTGTTTTTGTATTGCCATCGAGCTCCACTATGCTACACTCATTAATTCCCCTTAACACACGCGACGCGACTGTCATTGTCACCGTGAATCTATCGCTGGCTCGCTGCATCTACTGTCCGGTCGAGCGTGTTTGTGGGAACCTTAACACGTTTTATACGAGGCTTTAATTTAGTTGGTAACTATTAACTGACTTTAGTATATAAACAAACTAAATGTTAAGATGTTTAGAACTACTAATCCATAACTGGATTTGCCCCTAAAGTACATGCAGCGCCACGTAGGTGCTGCAAACCTAGCGACGCACCTAACATTTTGCTGTCAGTATATTCGATTTCTATGGGGAGATAACAAGTCTGATTGCAATCAAATGAGTGAAATCGGACTCACTCACTGAAAATTATCGAGCAGCGATTCGCTTTGACGCAGCCGCGCTGTTGCCATCTAGCGGCGACGGACGTGTGCGTGAAATCACTGTTTTTCAACATGGTGAAGTATAGGAAGTATATTTTAAAATGCTTTTAAAATGTTGTCAACAGTGATATGTTGAAAACTTTTTAATACGTAGGATTAGAATTTTGAAAAACTACATGTTAGGCTCCTTATCTACACATGTTTTTTTAATCAAAATAATTCAACTTTCGTGTTACCTATATGAAAGTAAATTAAATTTCTAATCCAAAAAAGTGAACAATTCTAGGCTAAAATGTGTTTTAACGCTTTAAAAAGCATTTTAAAATTGACGTCTTATATCCCTTGCTGGGTGAAATAAAAAAGCATCAACCGGCCCCCATTTTGTTTTCTCGCTTTCGTCAGGGCCAATTGAACTTGGTCAAATTTCTGCACGCTTAAAGTCAAGTACACATCGCATGAATAGCTTTCACGCATCACGGCGACGCCTTGGCCAACTCTCACTATGAGTGAAAATTTTGTGTGAAACATAAGCAGTCGCTGTGTACTGTCTCACATGTGCATGATATGTGTAAGTGAGTTTGCCTCGAACTGTCAAAGTCCCTTCGGGTCGCTATAATGGCGAACGTGTGCAGAATGTGCTGCAAGAAATTGTACTTTTCGGGTTTTTCCTTTTGTTTTGATGGCGAAACAAAAAAAAGTGCGAATACAATCATCGCACTTTGTTTTGTTGATCAAAACGATTGGAGAAGCCTCCGAATAAGTATGGAAAAGTTGGCTTACTTTAACATTAACAATTGAGGTTAGGTTCGATTTCCGACTGCTCTCTCGCTGTGTAAAATGAACTCACCGAAAATCATCGGCCATCGGTTACACAAAAATGAGTAACATCGTAGTTACTCATAATATGAGTTGTTCCAGGAGAGGCCCGTTTTGTGTGAACGGAACACAAAAATATGTAAGTCATTTTAAGCGTGTGGGCTGCTTCGATCAGCAGAGAGTGAATCGAGAGCGGGCTGAATCCGCTATCAACCGAGTATAGAAAGAAATGAACATGCTTGAAATCGGGTCCTCTCAAATTCATCAAAATGAGAGCGCGTGTGTTGATTCGCATACGACAGTAGAAGACGAGTGTGTGTCAAGTGGTGAGAGAATAAAAGCTTTTTGCCGATTCTCTCGGGAATCGACCATCACTGGTAACTAGTCTTATGATAGTTTTTTTTTTGACTAATTTTATTTGCTAATTATCTAATACATACATTCATCTCTTAGACTAGGTGTTCCGTGTTTTTTTTAACACTATCATCCTTATTTGCTATATTACATTTTTAGTTATTATTAATACATTTCAATTGCCTCTGGCAGTTAAGATATTTCCTCTGGTTGAATTGAACCATGTAGGAATTACAATGTTTTTAACTTAAACTAAACTTAACCTAATTTATACTAAGGGTACAAGGAGCTAATCGTTGCAATAGAAGATTGCAACGATTTTTGTCTAAAATTGGAAATTATTTTGTTGGACATTTGTTGCAATGTCTCAATATAAGAAGTTTTATGAAGTTCATTGGTACTACTGGCAACTTCAGAATCACTTTCAAAATTTTGAGTCTTATGATAGTTTGTAAATGTTGTTAAGGGGGAACTGATCAGAATTCAATTTCAAATCTACCTTAATTGATGGTGTCTCTAAGTCAGTGTGGTGACATACATTGTCTTGGTTAATGCGTAGGTTGGTTGATTATTTTGTGAGTTCTTAGATCTGACACTGGTGTAGGCACATCATTGCAGCTCAGGAATTTCAAGATAAGTAGCACATTATTCATTTTAACAATATTTATTTTTTTATTCTTTAAAATCAACTATGCCACTATTCAATTAGTTTTCTGTGTTTTTATCATTTATGCTATTAGGACAGTTGACTTATTTGGAGAACCAATTTAGCAAAATAATTTAATCCCTACTGTTACAATTTTTTGTCCAGTATAACCAATTTGGAATATTTCCTTTTAAATTCCTTCAGTTATTCCTCCGAAAAGTTTCCTTAAAAAAAAATCTTAGAAAATTAAGAGCTGAGCAGAATAAATTCGTTTGCGTACGTTTTAATAGTTTTCCCATGTACAGTATTCAGGGTTTGCAGAAATCGCTCTCAATGATAACGAACAATGTTAAATAAAGGCAAAAACTGTTCCGAATCATAACAAGCGATGATAACAAATTTATCAAACTTGTATACAAGTGCGGAAAAAACAGAATCGCATGGGCAGCCCCCACAGAGAAGTGATGATTCTCGCTTTGTTTTCGCTCATTTCGTGTTGGGGACCGCACAGCTGTGTTAAACAAGTTAAGATGCATCATAAAAACCAGTGCTCCTCGCGTTTGGAACTTTTTAAAAGAAATTTATCATGAGGTATAGCCTTTCGAGTCAGTTCTTTATCATGACACGAAATTATGCGAAAAATACGAATTTTCTTCAAAAATTCCTTCAGAATTTCCATTACGAATTTCTTTTCTTCAGAAAATCCTTTACAAAATTCTTTCGCACATGGAAAAAAATGTTTGAGGAATTCCTACGAAAAGTTCGTTTCCCTCGGAAATCCTCAAGAAATTCCATTAGGAGTTTCTTCGGAAATTGCTTAGTAACTCTTTATTTTTCCCTTCACTTGTCATAAGACGAGTTTGTACCTTCCCATTTAATTCCATCACTTGATTGTACCTTGACAGATACGTATTTCGACCTTAACAGTAAGGCTGTCTTCAGTGTCTCGTACTTGACTCGACTTAGTCGACCTTCCGTACAAACTCGTCTTATGATAAGTGAAAACATTCCACTAAAAAGCTCAAAATAATTTTCTTTATTTTTTTTAAGCAATGCCTTCGGAAATTTCTTTGAGAATTCCTACGGAAATTTTTCATTCATTTATTTAGTTAACATCTAAACAGATAACACTGAATCAACAATTTGACGCCACAATGTACGGTTCGAGGCCGCATCTCTCCATCCTCGGATACGCCCCACGCTCGCCAAGTCGTTCTGCACCTTGTCTGCCCATCTCGCTCGCTGCGCTCCACGCCGTCTCGTACCTGCCGGATCGGAAGCGAACACCATCTTTGCAGGGTTGCTTACACCGTTGTTACACCGTCTTCTTGCACACCGCCAAAGATGCTCCCAAGCACCAGTCTCTCGAATACTTCGAGTGCTTGCAAGTCCTCCTCGAGCATTGTCCATGTTTCATGTCCGTAGAAGACAACCGGTCTTATAAGCGTCTTGTACATGACACATTTGGTGCGGTGGCGAATCTTTTTCGACCGCAGTTTCTTCTGGAGCCCGTAGTAGGCCCGTCTTCCACAGATGATGCGCCTTTGTATTTCACGACTAACGTTGTTGTCAGCCGTTAGCAAGGATCCGAGGTAGACGAATTCCTCGACCACCTCGAAGGTATCCCCGTCTATCGTAACACTGCTTCCTACGGAAATTCCTGCTTATGAAATTTCTTCGGCAATTATTCTTTGAGTTTCTTAAATAAATTCTTCCAGATATTGCATAAAGTATTTCTTCGAAATTTCCCTAAGAAATTCCTTCAGAACTTCTTCCAACAGATCCATAAAAGCATTCTCCGGCAATTGTTTCAGAACTTTCTGCAAGAATTCTTTCTAAAATACTTTCATGAGGTCTTTCCGAAATTCTTTCAGTAATACCTTTGAAATTTTTTAGTGTTTGTTGTTTATTTTTTTGTTTTATTCTTCGAAAATTCAATTAGTAACTCAATCGGAAATTATTTCATTCTCATATTAATTTCCAAATGATTTTCTGGAAGAGATTTCAAAAGAAATTCTGAAGAAATCTAGAAAGGAATCTCGGAGGCTTTTCTTCTTCTTCTTCTTCTTCTTATTGGCATTACATCCCCACACTGGGACAAAGCCGCCTCGCAGCTTAGTGTTCATTAAGCACTTCCACAGTTATTAATCGCGAGGTTTCTAAGCCAGGTTACCATTTTTGCATTCGTATTATCATGACGCTAACACGATGATGCTTTTATGCCCAGAGAAGTCAAGACAATTTCCAATCCGAAAATTGCCTAGACCGGCACCGGGAATCGAACCCAGCCACCCTCACCATGGTCTTGGTTTGTAGCCGCGCGTCTTACCGCACGGCTAAGGAGGGGCCCTCGGAGGGGCGGTGGCTTTTCTACGAAACTTTTAAAGAAATCCCTGCAGAAATATCCGAAGAAATTCTTTTCGGATTTTTTTAAAATTCTGTTTTTTCACGATTTTTTTCGGTCGTATTTTGAACCGCGTGTTAACAACAAAAACTATGCAACATGTTTCGATTTTTTTTAGATAAATCAAAGAAAAATCAGATGCTAAAAACTGTACTGTAAATATTAAGGATTAGCGTAAAAGGTGCAAGGTGGATCGATCAGGTGGAAGATGACTTGCAGACCCTCCGTAGACTGCGTGGTTGGCGACGTGTGGCCATGGATCGAGCCGTAGTAAAGTAGTAAAATTCTTCTTTATTGTTTCATTTTCTGTTCTACAATTATTTTTTTACATGTACAGTGCTCGGCCGGCTTGGCCCTCCAACTTCAATTTGATTTTTTTTGTTTTGTTTATATTGTTATTCAAGTTTTAAGATATGATATATCATGACGGCCTTTAGGAGGCGCTAGAGTGTTTTTATAATTTGATAACCTAACTACTATGTACACTAATATTTACAATAAAAATTTGTTATCCTAGATTGAAACTAGCGCCCTAATTGGAGCCTGATCCGAATGCAAGCAACGGACCCTAAACTTTTCTTTACACTCACCAAAGCGTTCATGTAAGGTTTTTATCCCGGCCAGACGGTGGACCTCGGATGTTCTTGTCCTGGGAGGGGTGTTGAGGATCATCCTCAGGAATTTGTTTTGGACCCGTTGAAGTTTGAGGTGGTGTGTTTTAGCGCAGCTCTCCCAGACCAGCATGCCATATTCGATCACGGGGAGGATGATTTGCTTGTGACAGCAAGCTTATTTTTCAGGGACAATGACGACCGGCGGTTGATCAAAGGGTACAGTAGTTTCAACAAGACGTTACACTTTGTCACCGTTTTGTCAACCTGTTGCCTGAAAATAAGCTTGCTGTCGAGGGTCAAGCCAAGGTAGTCGGCCTCATTGGCCCATTCCACAGTCGTGCCATTGAGGATGATTTTACAGTCTCCAGGCGGAACAAGTTTAGAGGATTTAGAGTGGGGAAAATGATGACCTGAGTCTTCGCCGCGTTGATACAGATCTTCCAGCTGGTGAGGTACTCTGTCAGGGCATCCAGGCCTCGTTGGAGTTTTGCCACTAGCGCTCTGATCACTCTACCGTTGTAGACGATGGATGTGTCATCTGCGAACAGAGACAGACTGCCGCCTTCTGGAGGTTCTGGCATGTCGGAGGTGAACAGATTGAAAAGCAGGGGCCCGAGGATACTGCCCTGGGGACGCCTGCGACGATGTTGTGCGCATTGGAACTCGCTCCGCTGATTGAGACCCGGAATGTCCTTGCCGACAGGTAATTGTTGATGATTTTCACCAGGTAGCTGGGAAGATTGTAGCGTTGTAGTTTGTACACCAGGCCATCATGCCATACATTGTCAAATGCCTTCTCGACATCGAGTAAGGCCATGGCGGATGTTTTCGAGACAAACTTGTTCCGTCTGAGGACGTTGGTAACTCTGGTCAGTTGGTGTACAGTTGACCGACCGCGTCGGAAACCAAACTGTTCCTCGAGCAAGATGTTGAGATTTTCGGCAGACTCAAGTAACCGGTGATGAATAGCTTTTTCGAATAGCTTGGATAATCCTTAGAGAAGGCTGATGGGACGATAGCTTTTGGGTGAGGAAGGATCCTTCCCAGGCTTCCGGATGGGGATGACTTTCGCTGACTTCCAGGCCGATGGGAAGTAGCTGGATCGAGCCGAATGGAGAAGACTCTTATATACCGCACAGGCCACTTCGGCCTTAGTCTGAATAAATAAATAATAATAGCGTAAAATTGGGAAATTGTAAATCGTGTGAAAATAGAATCCTGTGAAAAAAAAACTTGAGGAGTTCTAAAATGAATTTTTGGAGAAGTTGGAGAATTGGAGAAGAAATTTCCAAATTAATTTTTCGAAGGCTTTTTTGGATTTTCGAAAATAATTCCCGTTTGAACTGCTAGAAGAGAACGGGCTTGGTGGTCGTATAGCTACTACTTCTGCCTTATACGCAGGAAGTCGTGGGTTCAATCCCAAGTCCGTATGGTGCATAAATTAGTTGAGTTGCATATTGCCAACAGATGTGGCAGGACAACAATATTTCCCATCGTCAAGGTCCTGCAACGCTGCAAAGCACTTCTAAGTGCAATAGCCCAAGTTGTAACTGCCAACGATGCATTCTCTACAGAACCAATATTACCCCTTCTCGTATTCCACCACTATCCGCAGTTCTCGACAGGTTGTCAACTGGATTTTAAATTCTTAATAAATTCTAAGCGTATATGTTGCCAGGTACCTCCAGTTCTTTTTTTATCTCATTATCACGGTATTCTTTTATGTCCCGAGTGAATCCAATAATGTAACTTAGCATTAAGGAAGTTTCAATAAATTTCTTTGGTAACTAATAAATTTAGTCTACAATGGTTTTGGTCTACGATGACAGCCAAAATAAATTGCCACTCGTTCCATTTCTTCTACTTTGTATCTTTCCATATATTTCTCATGTTCTAGCAATCGCTAGAACTGGGAATGGGCTTTCATACCATCTCCATCTTTACCAACCCCAAAATTCCAATAAAATTCTCCGCATGAACTCGTGGCGAGTGCAGAGGTGTTCTCGGCTTGCAGTGGGCGAGTAATTGCATGATCAATTTCTTCCCATCCCCGATAAACCGTGAGAACGCCTTATCGACCATTTCTAAGAAATTCCTGAAGAATTTTTCCAAGAAACTCCTGAAGGAACTTCCGAAAGTCTTAGATTTCTCCGAAAATTCCTTTGGATATTCCGTCAAGACTTAGTTCAGAAACTCGCAAATTCCTTTTGAAATGTCTAAGGAATATGTTTTAGGTGTTTCTTTGGAAATTGTTTCAGAATTCCTCCAAATATTCTCTTGAAACTTCTTGAAAAATTCATTTACGTATTTTTTCGGAAATTTCTTTGAGGTTTGGAAATTTGCTTAGGCGTTTCTTCTAATATTAATTAATGAATTCCTTCGGAATATTATTTTAGGAATTCCTTCGGTTTTTTTTTACAAATTCCTTAAAATTTTTCTTGAAATTCCCTTAGGATTTTTTTTTTCAAAACTATCTTAAGCAATTTCTACAGAATTTCTCCGGATAATCCCTCGAAAAATCCTCCAGTAAATTCTTTGGTAACTTTAGGAAGCTACTTACAGACACTGACAAAACTAACGGAGTTTGAGCGGAATATACTGCGCTCAATGCTTGGCGGTGTAGGGGAAAATGATAAATGGCACAGACGAATAAATAAATCACGAGTTGTACCAAGTGTACAACTACCAACTGCAGACATAGTGGGCTGAACATGTAGTGCGTATGCCGAAAGAGCGACCAGCAAAAGAACCTGTAGAGAACCTGAGAGAGGACGATGGCTCCGGGGTAGACCCGTACTGACTGGCTGTGTGCAATCGAGGAAAATGCGAGTGCAACATGTGTACAGGGAGACTGGCGACCGGCGGCCCAAGAACGAGTGATCTGGAATAGGAAATCACATTCGGTTTTATTTCGGACAACACGGAGTTTACGACCATTATAGGTGAAGGTATAAGTACCTTTAGGAAGAAATGCTTGAACATTTTCCTCAGGAATTCCTTCACAACATTCTCCATTTTTTTTCGGGGTCTTTTCAGAAATTCATCAAAAAATCTTTCAGTAATTTATTTGAAAATTCCTTTTTAAATTGATTTTGGGATGCATTCGGAAATTCTGTTAGGATTTCCTTCGGAAATGTCTGTGGGGATTTCTTCGAAATTTTCTTAAAAAGGTTCCTACTGATTCTTTTTCGGGAATTCCTTCAGTCCCCAAGTTTCTTCCGGAAATTCCTTCAAAATTTTGCCGGAAATGCCTTCATAAACTCTTTCCCACAATTGACTATTTCGAATGTGCTGTTTGATGATCGGCAAACGTAGAATATTGCAATTTTAATCCACTGAGGTCGATTTTTATACGGGCGATTCCTACCATGTGAATCAAAACCGCGTGAATCCAAAAATTTGCGTTAAAATTGATTTTTTCAGCAATTGTTTTTTTCATCCACGCCGGTTCACGCCGCCGCTGCCGCCGATAAAAGTCAACGGTGCGCCGCCGTGACGCTGCCACCGCTAGGGTAAAAGTGACCACTACGTTACTTCGTTAGAAGTGAGAAGTGCGTCGTCTCATTACTCACCTCGCACTACTTATCTCTCACTTCTAACTGTGAAAAGTGAGAGGTGCGAAGTGAGTAGTGAGACGTCTCAATACTCACTTCGCACTTTTTACTTTTCACAGTAAGAAGTGATAAATTATTAGTGTGAAGTGAGGAAAAGACGTTGCACTTCTCAATTGCTGCAACCGTTTATGTCTGACTTGTGCTGCTGGGGTGAGAGGTGATATGAAGAAATGAGGAGTGTGAAGTAATAAGTGAGACGTCTCAGTTGTCACTTATCACTTCTCACTGTGAAAAGTGGGAAGAACGAAGAAAGAAGAGAGTTGTCTCTCTTTGCAGTGAGAAGTGAGAAATGATAATTGAGAAATGAGCAGTGAGACATCAAATGACCTATTTGGCAAAATGACCTGTTCGGCCAAATTACCTATTCGGCCAAATGACTATCGGCCTAATGGTCTGCTTGGCCAAATGGTATATTCGGCCTAAAGGCTTTCGGCCAAGTGGCATTCGGCCGAATGGTTTTCGGTCAAACGGCCCTTCCTCGTCTAGCGCACATTATGCCTAACGTCCGTAATGCCTAACCTATTTATGCCTAACGTCGTGCAACCCTGAAAAACATTTTGCCAGACTTTATTATCCCGATATTTCAAGCTCTATCTGGTAAAAGGGCGAATGTCACAAGAGAGAATTTTCTGCGTCGACTTCCCCTCATTTGAATAAAAGTGACAAGCAGAGAATTTATTTGCAGTTTATCACCGCAGAATGCAAGTTCGCATTGTTTTCTATCGTTCTGAGGTAATAAACCACAAAGAAATCAGCTGCTTGTCACTTTTATTTTAAAGAGGGGAAGTCGACGAAGAGAATCCTCTCTTGCGACATTCGCCCTTATTCCAGATAGAGCTTGATTTTTCATCTGTTTTTTCTGCTATCCTGTGAAAAATATGTTCCCCATTGCAATCGAAATGGCCCGTCAATAAATCCCTGCCATGTTCGCTGCCGCTTGTCAAGCAGCTTAATTTAAGAATTCTCTTCCTGAATACAATAAATGATCAAGTCAGCAAATTTTATGGCTTGACTTTGCCACCACCACCGCCGCCGTGGGACACCGTCAGTCAATTCCGGGTGGACATGGGCCGGGCAGCGTTTATTGTTGTCCAGGTATGTGGCATTCTAGTTGGCAACATATCGTGTCCGGATCGAATAGCTCTGGGTTTGCCCGGTCTGTATCCGCAGCCAATGGCACAGCAGTGTAAGCCTAACCTGCTGCTGGCTGGTGCGGCGATGGTAGCAATGCAAGAGCACTCAGATCGGTTGATAGAGCGCTCTGTAAGGAACGGACGGACAAAAAAACAAGAATAAAAAAGAATGAAATTTCAGTTCCGGCGCTGTGAAAAGCTTTTAAACGTGATACATTTTGCAAGCCATCACCTTCTGTATATTTGTTAGATTGTAGGTGAGTGTGGCAGGAACACTACTCGCTGGTTGTGCTTTTTGTCGGGCGCAAGGGTTCTCAAACTAGTAGTGTTAGAAGCATATATTTGACGTTACATGATTCATGATGAAGTACTAAGTGTATCACGTGTAAAATGCGAACGTTTGATCAAAGGAACTAATTTAAGACTAAAATAAAAACTCCCCATAAAAAAATAGAAATTCTCCATAAAAAATAGAAAATTGGCAAAAAAAGAAATCAGAGTATAAGCAGTAAATAAATATGAAATTTCTCTGAACAATGCAAAATTTCCATAAGCAATTCAGAATTTTCCATAGAACAAAAATAAATTGGCCCTTTTGAAAGCAAAAAAGGCAAGAATAAAAAAAAGAATGTTCCATAAAGAAATCAAAATGTTCCATTTAAAAATACAAAATTCCCATAAATAAATCGATATTAGCAAATAAAATTACAAATGCTAATTTTTTTGCCACAAAAAATAAAAAAAAATTGTAACTGTTTATTGCTAATATTGATTCATTTATGAAAATTTTGTGTTTTTTTTTCAATTAAACTTTTTGATTTCTTTATGGAAAATATTTTTTTAAATTACAATTTTTGCTTTGAAAAATGCTAATTAATTTTTGTTTTGTGGAAAATTCTTCACTGTTTTTAAAATTTTTACATATTTCAGGAAAATTTTATATTTATTTATTGTCTCTACCCTGATTTCATTATTGGCAATTTCCTTATTTAAAAAAAATGTTTATGGACATTTTATCATGCTGGCCTAATCTATTGAGTAAACATTGTTATATTTTGTTACACTGTCTCGTTTTCTCCGCAAAATTGATCAATTGCATTGGTTATTAAAATTATTAAAGCACGAACAAATAAAATCATCCCAAAGATAATTAGTTTGGAGATGATACTTTCATTATACATAATAATAATGTTCTTAAATCAAAATCATAATGCCATTGGTATGGCAAAAGAAGAAATGGATTGATTAGCACGAGAAGACGATGGTCATGTGTTAGACGCGGAGAAGAACATTCGCATTAATTGGCCACTTTAAATTCTGGAAGAAAGTTTCCTTTTTCTTTCATTGATAAGAAATGATCCGTGGCATGTGGGAGCTTGCAAACCCAGCGCTCTAGATTTTTATTCTTCCGAATCGAGCTAAAACAGTCACAGCCAGAAGAGGTTTCTGCAGGAAACGAGCCGCTAATGCATGACGGTAGGAAATCTCGTGTTCACTGTGCAGACTGCTCTGCTCACGGCTGTCGTTTGGTTCAGTCATGTGTGTTGGGATGTTTGGCGTCCCACCGAGGGGAATATAAATATTTCAAATGCATGGTTTTCCATCTGCATTTCACCGCCACACGGACGGGAAAGCGCTCCTCTGCTGCTTACATCCCGTTCACCGATGCTCGGTAACGGTTCTGATGGGACGGAAATCCAAAGCTTGCGGGGGAACACCGCAACTGACTGAGGTTTGCTGCCGTGTAAGAGCTTTGGGGAAATCGGATTTAGTGCGGCCGTGCACGAGTCGTGCGCGGAAAATTCCTCTCACATAGTATCGAATGACAAAGTGGTGGAAATGTGAAAATCGGATGAACGCCAACCACGAGAGCAGAGATTTTGTGGTATCGCGAAGCACAATCTGGACTCGAGTGAGTAGCTTCGGTATTGTGGCCTTTTCCAGAATTGTAATCCTATTTATGGTTTGACTGGGGATACAAATATGTCTATTGAATATTGTAAACAAACAATTGATTGTGGAGAACTGATGATGCAATGGAACAAGGGATTACGAAGTACTGCAATGCTCGAGTTGTTTGTGCTATCTGAGAAACAGCGACTATTATGGTGAAGGAATTAAACTCTCAGCGGAAAATCCCTGATTCATCCAGCTAGCAGTGTTGGTGCCTTTCACGTGAGAAAATAGCACTTTTGGATATGGCTTTTATGCCCAGCGAATGCTGAGATTTATTTTCAAAAGGAAACCATGTTCCCTGTCAAACACTATTTGTTTCGAATAAATCAGTTAAGTATAAGTTTTTAAAACATATAGATTCAGGTAGACAACATGTTATTTTTTGCTGTTGCAAATTCTAAACATAATTTATACAATATTTTTAATTGCAGAAAAACAAGACTTCCCTGCTCTTTCGAATGTAATTTGTTACGAACGAGAATTTTGTACACAAACGCCCAACAGCTGATGCAACTCGTGGTTCATTCGCCTCCTCCACGTACCGTCCGCCATCTGTACCCCACCATAGATGGTACGCAACACTTTCCTTTCAAAAACTCCCAGTGCGCGTTGGTCCTCCACAAGCACCGTCCAGGTCTCGTGTCCGTAGAGAACTACCAGTCTAATAAGCGTTTTGTAGATAGTCAGTTTGGTACGGCGGCGAACTCTATTCGATCGGAGCGTCTTGCGGAGTCCAAAGTACGTACGATTTCCAGCCACTATGCGTCTTCGAATTTCTCTGCTGGTATCGTTAACGGCGGTCACCAATGAGTCCAAGTACACGAATTCTTCAACCACCTCGATTTCGTCACCACCGATAGAAACTCGTGGTGGGTGGCTTACATTGACCTCTCTTGAGCCTCTTCCTATCATGTACCTAGTCTTCGACGTGTTGATGACTAGTTCGATCCGTTTAGCTTCGCTTTTCAGTCTGGTGTAGGCTTCCTCCATCCTCTTAAAGTTACATGGCCGGCATAATAAAGTGCCCACTTGCCGTTTTTCATACAAAATGGTCAACTTTGGAGCTCTAGATCTTGGGTTCCCGTGAACCGATTTGGCTGAAAATTTTACCAGAGCTCAGATATAACTTGAATTTTAACATATCTATGTTTCGAGCATATTGACTCACAGGGTTAAAAATTATTGCGGTAATACCAACGTGAATTTTTTGGCAAAAAATTGTTTTTCAAATACCTCGAAAACTACATCTCTAAGTGTACAGGTATATATAGCAAACTTTTTTGTATTGGCAAAATACGCGTTTTTGCTGAATATGTCATCAGTCTACAACCTATAGAATTCAAGATATTTAAAAAATAAATTTTTGCCAAAAAATTCACTTTGGTAATACCGCAATAATTTTTTAACCTGTGAATCAATATGGTCGAAACTTAGATATGTTAAAATTCAAGTTATATCTGAGCTCTGGTAAAATTCCAAAGTTGACCATTTTGTATGAAAAACGGCAAGTGGGCACTTTATTATGCCGGCCAGTGTACGTGAACCAAATAACTGGACGGACTTTGTGAAAATAGTACCACTCGTGTCAATCCCTGCCCTTCGTATTACTCCCTCCAAAGCGATGTTGAATAGCAGACACGAAAGACCATCACCTTGCCGTAACCCTCTACGCGTTTCGAAGGGACTCGAGGGACCCTGAAACTCGAACTACACACATCACCCGATCCATCGTCGCTTTTTTGACCGGATGCGGTCATTTAAAGAAAGAATTACCTTCTTTCATTGCTGTAAATTCCAATCCAACAGAACAGTATTTAGATTGCATGTAATTAGGCAGAATTTAGTGAATATTTCAATGATAATTATTCTATCTGAGTTCCGCCATATGACATTACACGGAATGACTTTCGGTGAAAAGGTTCATTCCGCAAAATGTGCTTCGGTACATTCCGCGGAATGTCGTACCGCGAACAAAATTTTTTTTACGAAATGTTTTTCGGCGAAATAGTTTACAACTATTTTGAATAACTAACAGCTCATAACCAAATTCAAAATCGGTCCGCTCTCTGTAGAATCCCGATCACAATGGCTCGCACGCGCCGGAAAGCAGCTTTCTTGTATCTAATGAAGTAATCCCATTAGCCCCGCCCCTTTATCAATCGTTATGAGTACACATTATGTTTACACCCATGACAGATCACAAAAGAGCGGGGCTAATGGGCTTACTTTATTGAATACAAGAAAGATGATTTCCGGCACGCGCGAGCCATTTTTATCGAAATTCCGCATAGAGCGGAACCATTGCATTGATGGTGGTCGTCGGCGTGGTTGCTGCAGATCATTCAATCTCAACGAACCAACATTTCACCCAACCAACAAAATGTCGTATTTTTAATTTTATCCGACCAACAAAAAGCGTTAATCGTCATATTCAACAGAAAAGAGTTTATTCAGGGTTCATAATGCTCACTCAATCTCAGGAGCACATGATTTTCCCTCACGAAAGTTTTCGGGGAGAAATCGCTTTTCGGGAAAGAAAAACAACCTGGAGAGTGATAACAATTTTTCGCTCACTTCGATTGCCGCTAAACGTTGCACTTTGGGCGGCTCCATACAAGTAGGTGGCCGAAAATATTTTCATTTCATTTCTGCAATATTTCACACTTATATCGTAGATTATTGTCTAAAAGATGTGAAATACTTGTTTTGCAGGTCGTTATTACTTCTAAGGTCTCCAAACTCCCTGGAATACAGACCTTTGATCTCTATGGAATATATCCCTTTTATCTACGAATGTCTCATGTACACAGCAGTCTATAGATGTGTATTTTATTGCAGCGCAGACCTGTAGAGTTCAAACTAGAAAATTGTATACTGTTTTTATGTGAATTGAGTTGTACAGATGTTCTAAGTTGCACAAGGACTCCGTCAAATACAGGCCATTGCATCTACATACGTAACAGGTTGTCTTTGTAGGATTTTTCAGATTGGTTCAGGCTCTTAACCCGTAAAACAAGTAAAGGGAATACAATATAAAGCTCTATTAAAGTTAAACGAACTCCATGCAATAAAAGCTTCAAGATATATAAGTATACTGCAACAACATTTATTTATTCATTATGTACATCCTCAACAAAATCATCATTTATTTCTTCAAGATCGATTAAAATATCTGCTATGGTATATTTTTCTGTACTCGAATCTGTTGTATTGCAAGAAGTTTTAGTCGCTAAAAAACTTTGAACATCTTCTGGATATTCCAGATTAGATTTATTTTGAAGTCGCTTACCTAAGTTGAGGGAGCTTATCAAAGGATCCGACGAGTTCATAGCACGAATGAAAACGTCATGTAAATTTTCTTCTCTTGAGGCTTTCCTGGCATGATGAGTCCGACTTTTTTTTTAAGTGCTTGTGTTGACACTCAGCTGCTTCTTCAGCCAACATTCCAATCATACAGCTGCAAATATAACCGGTAGGTTGCTTTACAATAACTGTCTAGCTTTTCAGGATTGATTGGCTCTTGGCAGTTTATCGCGATCAGAATGTTTCAGAACCGGTGAATTAGCTCTTCGTTGACATTTAATGCTTCACTTAACAGATTTGGATTCGAAAACGCTCGTCGACAAATGTTTCCAGTTGTACTTGATCCTGCTCCACCTTGCCTTGGCTGGTCGACTCTCACACCAAAGCTATCATAAAGCCTTTTCTGTATAAGTTGTTTTCTCTTCAAGTACGCTTCCTTTAATATCTTTGATACCTGCCACTTTTTAAAATCCATTCGGTAAGATATGTGAAGAAGGCACTCGAAAAATCGCATCCATGCATGTAATGGAGAAATAATAAGTGTCCCTATCTCTGGTGTATATCCTTTTTCAAACTCCTAGAATATTTGAAAAACAAAACAGTTTTTTTAAAATGAACAAGTATTTCTTTAAAAAAAATAATACCTCTAGGCTTGTCATTACATTTGGAGTGGCTTTACAAATTGGGCAATTTTGCATAGATGACGTACCAGTTATGTAATTTAGAACTTTACCATCCACCATGCTCATGACAAAATCGAAGTCAACCAAAACATATTTTTCCTGCTCCAAATCGATCTTAACTGGAACTAATTCACTTAGTTCTCTCTCTATGGTGTTTTTGCAATCGCAACTTGCAACTTGCAGCTTGCAACTTGCTTCGATTCCTTCACAAACTCTAGCATAATTGGTCTGCAATAACGAATACTTTGTGGGGTCAAGTTGTACCAGAAAATATGCTTACGATTACTTAGTAAATACAAATGTATTGGAGTCGTTGTCACTGAAAATACATCTGAATCATCTTGTTGATTCGTACCTGGGAATGATTGATGGTATTGCGAGTATCCCGTAGATCCGTCCATACCCCAACTACTTAAAAGGACCATTTCGACGGAGTCCTGGTTATTTTCATCCATATATTGATTGATTTCGTGTTTCAATGATTTCACTATTCGTTCTACAGTATGTTGCATTAGCGATTGTATTCTAACCTAAAATAAAATATGAATACATATATTATTCCATTTCAAGGAGATGATCTATCTTTCATTACCTGTATTTTTGTTGCCGTTTTTTCGATGGAATCCAGCGGAGGAGAACATATCGCTTTCATTTTTTGTATCACTTTGTAAGTAGGAAATCTTGCAGGATTTTTTTTATGTGTTTGTTCGTACACATATTTACTCATATCACAATCGAGAAAATATTCAAAAGTTTCTTCATCGGACATCATTCCATGAGAATCACTTAGAGTAGTGTACATTCTGGAAGCGTGATCTCGGTTTTTTTAAAATATGGCCTATCACTTTCACCATATGTACTCATATCACTTCTGTTGTAGGCAGTTCTTCTTGCTCCCAGTAGCGCTTTTTCTATGGTATCCTCTCTTGGATCCATTAGCTCGTCATTAATTCTTCTGCGCTTCGTACGCTCACTTAAATCCTCAAAATTTTTTGATGGCCTTCCACGAGATGTTGAAGCCACTGGCTCTGGCTCAGCATGATAAAATTCTTCTAATTCAAATTCTGTGTCAAGCCATTCCTCATTATATGAGTCAAAGTAAGTTTTGGACCGGGATGCGGCCTGCCATTTTTTTTTTTCAAATTTCAAATGCAGATTTTTCAATTTTGTATGGAGTTGACTCTTTTTTTGTTTATCCACAGCGAAGCTTTGGCAGATAAAGCTTTTTCAACGCGATCTACCTGACGTCCCTCGTGAGCTCTAAATACTTCAATGAGTTGCCTATAATTCATGATTCACCAAATAATAAGTACAAACACTTCACACGATTTACCTTCGCAATCACAGCTCACTATGCACTCAGATAGACATTCATAAATGTTCTGTTTATTTATTTCACCTAGGTACATACCAATAATTATCGAAAGATGTCCTTAGGTACAGACATTCTTGCTTCTTGTATTCACATATTGGATTATGATTAATATCAAAATTTTACTTTTTATGAAATAATTTCAAATGAAGCCTAGAGTATTTTCGTAACCCTCAAGAGTATATTGTTTTTTTCATATTTATTTGCTTGATACTTGATAGATAATGAGTTGCCTCCTCTTGGTGAGCCTACGCCAAATGGAGTATCATATAGCTGCATAAGCTATCGTGTACACGGCCTACCACGAAGCCTACGACACTTTTCGTGTTATCTACTATCTCTATTTTAACTGTTCTTGATGCTCTTTTGTCATACGCATGGGATTTGTATCCAGCCCATCACAGTCTGCCGTGTATTATGAGAATAATTACATTTAATGTTTCAAAATTAATGACTTTTTTCGAAAAAGTGATCGGAATCGCAGATTTGCAGCCATAAGCAGCTGGAATTTGTTTTAATGCCTTCTGGGAGGTCCAAAGAAAGTCGTAGTGGTAGTCGCTAAGCGAAACTTTGAGAACTTTTTTTGTATGAAACTTTTTGTATGAAATTTTTTTTTTCTTCGGGTCATTTTCGGATGTTTCACTACATATTTTCCCATAACTAACCCGTTCTTCGCAAGTCCATGAAACAAGCTTTCAGAAACTTTTTAAAGAGTTGGAAAAGAGCTACTGTAGCCGAAGATATTGACAGTTGAATAATGCATTGATTTTTCAAGAACTAAAAAGTGTCTGGCTCTAATGCCTATATCTTGATAACCATATGGCTTAGAGTGCTGATATGCTGGGGTTTAATGCTCCAAAGCATTAGCATTTAGTAGGTCAACTTGTCGTCGATTTTTTTTTATTTTCGGCCACCTGATTCCCCATAGTGCGTTGGTTTGCTCTTTTTCTTTCATATTCGAGTCTTTTCGTGGCATCACCAATGCAAATGGTAGTAGCTTATGTGGAACAAATAACTTAACGCTTTCATACAGATAGCGTGGTGGTGTGGCAAAAGTAAGCGCATCCCCACAGCTATTATTGTTACTATTCTGGGTTCGAATCCCGGCGCGGCCATACAATTTTGTAATTGTTCTGCGATAATTCTCGCGAAAAGTGAGTGAGAGGTGAAAGTAATGAAACGAAAAAGGATTTTCATCTTATAGGCAAGATTTTCGTTCATCTTCCAATGCTAATTCTAGAGAAAAGATTGATGGGTGAAAGATGATGCTCAACATAAACAACGAAACAAGATTTTCCGTTGGCCCGAAAAACGCTTGCTTTGGTCTCATTGAAACGAAAAGTCGAAACCCTGAGTTTATTCAAGATGAATTTTCTTCAAATAGACAGGACATTCAATATAATAAGGTAGCGGTAATGGCTATCAGCGATGGTTGCGGCAGAAAAGTTATTCGCTGCGATAGTTTCTGCACCCATTTACGTGTAGGAAGTGATTTAGGCATTTTGTTGTTATTAATGTTTGGAAAGGCGCGTTAGAAAAATCAATCTGACCTAGTTTATTAGTATCGTCACGACAAACTTGAGAAAGGCTCAAAAAGTATAATTTTAATTAGCAAGGAAAGAATAATTTTCAAATTTCTAGTATTCTGAATTCATTTTCAATTCACTGAACCCACTCGAATCAGATTATTTTTCAGCTGTTCTGGTATTGGCGACAATGATTTATTTTCAAACAGTTGACCCGACAGACGTTGTCCTGCATAGTAGGCGAAAATACGCGTTGTGAGCTGCCCATGCGAAAAATCTTAATTTTAGTTTTTCACGATTTATTCAACTTTACTAATGAATTTCGCATGAGGAAATATCATATGAACCCGTCGGAAACTATAGCGAACATAACTGCTGAAGGAATGAAGAAAATCTAACCAGCCATTTTTGAGTTATGCGGATACGAACACAGATAATGCACATTTTCAATCACAAACGTCAACACACCCAAAGTCGGAATCTTTTGAGAAAATTTCACTTGATGTTTCAGTCTTTTCCATAGAGAATGTGTAAATCCAATACAAACATAGTTCCGCGATCCAAACAATAGACGTATTGTGGCACTAAGTGCCAACCCCTGAGCAACACCTACACTGCCGCTAACCGCAAGTCGAGCACATCTGTATATGGACGCCCATATACAGATGTGCTCGACTTGCGGTTAGCGGCAGTACAGGGGTTGTCTGCTACTCCATTAAGTGAGACTGCGTAGTCCTACGTCACCTTTGCGTACAACCCGATTGGGCTGCACCTTTGAGTTTTTTTTATACTTAGAACTAAATTCAGTTTCAAAGCATCCCCAGTACACACAAAATCGTATATGATGCAACAAAAGATGCTGAAACGCACGCACATACTGTATGGTAAAGTAGGTATATCGTCTCCACTTTTGCATCTTACGTGACATTATATACGTTCTTGTGATGACTGGGTCCGAGAATCCCCTTAGCGTACGACTCAAAGTCTTCGCGCATAACCAAAGGTATCTTTTAAAAATAGTTAGTGCCCTTGTGATCCATAGATAAACAAAGGATAGACCTTCAACAATTGTTGCATCCCAGTTCATCCAAGAGTTCCCTTAAGTATAGGCCCTGAGCTCCTTGAGAGTTTTTAGTTCTTTTAATCGTTTATGCTGATTGTGATCAATAGGAATGAATTGGATAAGCGTTCAACAACAATTCAATTTCAATTCATTCATAAATTTCCTGGAGTTTAAGGCTAAAGGTCTTCACGCGTACAGAGCTGTTACTTTTTATAATGGCCATCTCTTGGACTATACGCCTTTAAGGTTATTTTATCTTTCCAAAAATGGTTTATACTCTTTGTGACCCATAGAATAAAATTGGATAAGCATTTAAAAAATCCTATTTAATTCAAATGATCTCTAAAAGCATGTTAAAGTATTTTTTTGTTATGCGTATTGACGTTCTCCATTTTTTGGAATTCTTGAAATATCTGGAAAGGAACATGCATTCAATTCTTATCCAATTTGGCTCAAATGATCACTAAGCGAATATTTCCTTTCTTAAAGGAGTAAATAATTTTTTACGCGTATTCACCTTAAGGCCTGTATTCCACTTCTTGTAAACCTTGGAAGGCCTTGAAATGAATATGCATTCAATTCATATCCAATTTCGTTTACATTATCACTAAAAGCATTTTTCATTTATAAAAAGAGCAAATAGATCTTATGTTACGCGTATTGATCTTAAGGTCTGTACTCCATAACTCGGAATCATTAGGTACCCTGGAATGGAGCTTAGGACCATATTTGGTGGTATGCAAGAAGACTGAGATTCTTTTCATGTCATATTCTTTTTATGTTTACCCAATTAGCCCAATAAACAACGTAAACATAAGTTAAAAACAAGCCTGCGCGTGTGTTTTTTAATGAGTTATGACACCCTGTCTGCCCTTCCTCGCTAAAGCTGCTTGAAAACATTCACCATCACCCCTTGCTGTCTACTCGCCCGAGGAGCAGAATTTGGACAAAACTGCTTGCAGCAGCTTGATTGTGACTAAATCTGGTCACATATAAGTTGCAGTATTTTTTGTTAAACATGTGTGCTACTAGGGAAGAGGATCAGGCTATTGGGATCACGCATTATAGGTAACCTTTTACAATATGATAATCCTCGCTTCTATGGTAATTTGCTTCCACTGCACTGTAATGGGAGGAAAAACCTTAACTGAGTAAAAAACAAGGTGCGCGTCCTTCTTCGTGGGTTCTATCATTTGAACGTTCCATCAATTCTTCATCCTGTCTTTACCTGTACTTCTCCGGTACTACCAATCTGGCTTGCTTCGGAAAAGTCGGCCTGTTAGACGGTTGAGAACCACTCCTTGGTCTTATCTTCACTTTGAATCGCAATCTACTCGGTCTATTCCCCGACGGCGTATCATGTCTACTCCAACAGAGAATTCCCCGGAGAAGGAGGTCCTCCTGAAACCAAAGCCAACCAGCCGAGATTGGTTCAGCGATTCCGGTGAAGCAGCACTGGTGCCCTGACGACTCGTAACTGGTGCTATTTCGTCGCAATCTACTCGGTCTAGTCCCTGGCGGTGGATCTAGCTTACACTGACGAAAAGTTCCCGACGAAATTATTTTTCTCAATTCCGATTTTTTATTATGTTGCGGTGCGGACAGCATTCCCCGTGCTTTCATATCGGCACATTTCTTCAACTACGTTCTCCAAGCCTAAGCTTGGTAGCTCCCTTCGCAATGCCTCAAACTTTGCACATGCGAAGGCCACGTGCTCCGGCGTCTCTTTAACTCTTTGACTTTGACTCTGTTCTTAAAATAATTTTTCAGGATACGACACAGATAGTTGGGTACCCGCAGTTCTTCACGTCTTTCGTCACCACTTCTATTGACGATAGTCCTCTCCACACGCTTCTCAAGCGTGTCTAACGGGCATATAGGTCTATACGAAACCGGATTTCCAGGGAACTTTTTCTTTGGCTTTGGCAACAACACCAGCTTCTGGATCTTTCACATTTCTGGGAATTTGCCTTCGTCCAGGTACTTTTGAAACGCCTTCCTGAACATGTCCGGATATGCCAGGATCGCCGCTTTTAGTGCCACGTTCGGTATACAATCCAGAAAGGGGGCTTTCTTCAGATGGATTTTGAAGAAGAAGGACGCAGCGTGGGTGGCTGCGCTACAGCAATGAACCCGGCACAACGCGGAATGCTATTGACGGAAATAGAGAAATCAGACCCGCTTTTTTCAAGAGAAAAAACGCCGCCTGGAATAAGCGCCCAGTCAACAGTAAATCGTATATGATGCTAAAGTGGAGGTGATATACGCACATATTGTATGGGGAAGTACCTATATGGCCTCCACTATAGCATCTTATGTGACATCATATACGATCTTGTGTTGACTGGGCAGAGTGCGAGGAGAAGGAAGCTCAACGCATTTCACAAAGCCTTAGTTCCGCGAGCCGAGATGTGCAATATGCAGGACTGAGGATGGGAGCATCTTGAGAGACAAACTTAAAGTGATCGAATGGTGGCAGCATAACTTAGAGAAACATCTTAATGGCGCTAAGAGCATAGACAGCGACAATCAAGGCAGCGATAGACATGATTACGTCATATTTTAGTATTGCAAGTATTAGTATTGTAATCATAAGTAATTACGGTGGTGTTTCAAAAGCTCCCAAATAAATAATCACTTGGTTTCAGTATGGCTCTTATTTGAATTAAAATGACAGAGCTAACCCATTTTACTCAAATCATCAGACCAATTTTATTTTATCACATAGTTCATTAGTCATAAGTAAAAGTTGGTCCAAAAGTCAAATCATAAGTTAAAATAGAAATTTCCCAGAAACCAGCTCAGCATTCTGCAATTCAAAGTGCAGACCAAACAAATTTCAAACAATTTTATCGTTTAATACGTAAAGAAACGATACCATGATATAGCATATCACTGACACTGGTTTGCAAAGCACCCCCTCACAGGCCAATATTTACCTGATTGGAAGAGCTTTCCATTCCATTTGCAAAGTTGTGCACCTTGATGTTGTTAACTAAATGTACATGCTCATATGTCCCACTCCAGATCCTTCTCGTCATCTTGGTTCCGAAATCTACCAATCGCTTACTAAACCCTCGAGTGTAATCATTGGACGGCTACAATCCGCCACCCCGGTCCCAATGATTCGCATCGTTCAATAAACTTCCTGTTTTAATTTACCACCCACCGCACCCCAGCCAGACTGTATAACCCGCTCGGGTTTGGCAAATTGTGTTTACCGCCCTGTGTCGGACAAGCAGAGGAACTACGGAATTTTGTATCGACCGGCAGCATGGTACTTCTGGTACGGCTATTTCTGGCTTCATTCTACCCAATTACATCCGTCCATATAGTTGCAGCCCGTTGTTGGCAGGTCTGCGGCGACAGGTTTTCCAGGGTGGACTACAACAACCTGACACGTTAAAGTTGTCTCCCATCAGCTCGGAAGGGCTCACCACCGCACCCCGGGTGGTATCGAACGAACGAAGCACAGAGCATGTCTGTTTGGAAAGAATACCTCTACTTCCCGTGTTCTATTCTGTGTACTGCATTTTGGATTGGCACCGTTGACCGGGTGGAAATTCAGGGCGCCTGTCAACATCTTTGGGAGTGGAAAAAAAGACGGTGTAGTTCATGCGAGATAGATTGAAGAAAATATAATGATGAATGGCATCAACTTCTAAATTGCTACGATGGTGATTCCACTTCATACTTGCAATTAGAAGATAATGTGATTGTTTTGCTAAACCTGTGTTAAGGCTCCCCCAGACCTAAGCGTTGATGGGTCGTTACAGGCAATGTTTCTTTTACGCTTTCATACCAACGGCGACAGGATCGCAGTCGCCAAGCGATGGCATTTAAACATGGTACATATTTAATGTCATAATTATTTTCGAATTACATTTCACTTTTCACTTACGAATGTTAGGCAAAAATCAGACTGCAGCACGTCTTAACGTAGGACTACGTTATAGTATAGGTATAGGTTTTGGAGGCTACCAAACCGATCACTTTTCAACGGATGAGTTTGTCATCAATCGAATGCAAATTTATCCAAAATCACATTTAAAATCATAAAATTTTCAATAGTGAACTATTGATTTGTGCTTCATTTTCTACCACTATTCGTTCGCATAATTTCACTCCTCTCTGTTAGTTTCTAATCTATCAAAAAATCGCAATCACTTATTTCAAGAATATTTCAATTTAACGCTAAAAAAATCAACAATTTTTATCATAACAAACCCAGATTAATCCACCTAGCGGTTATGATGCCTTTCTCGTTCATTATGAAATGTGTGCACAAATATAAAGCAATAAATGGTTTTTGACAGTCATATAGACTTCCAAAGCATTTGGAATAATTCTTATTATTCTTTAGACTTCCAAATCAATAATTCATTATAAGCAACAGGCGATGAAAATCATAAGTTGTTTTCAGTATTCAGTTTCCCCTAAAAAAATGTGGCAAACTGGGATCGTGAATAGGAGAACTGCTCTTGGATTTTATCTCATCCCATTAAAAACAAAGCAATGAAAAGGAATTTGATTTATTTCTTATTTTTGTGATTTTTTCAGCAGTCAGCACACATGTTGACAAAAAGAAACGACGAAATTGGTGCCGTACCTATTTCTTTGTTTCGCGATGAAATGAATATATGTTCAGTGAGATAAAGATCGGAACTACTCCCCTAAATCATTTCAAAACTGTCATATAACCGGTTGTAGACAATATCAGGAGCAGACAAAATTTGAACAAGTTAAAAAACACACACATTAATTTACGGAATGATGCTATGGCAATTTCATTTCAAAGAATTTAAAAATAATCTTATTTGAAGTTAAATTGTGAACACTTATCAATCATCAGAAGCCTTAATGCGTCCAATTTGAAAGAATAGAATCTAAAAATAATGTACAGGATGTATAGGAAAAAAGAATTCACAGTATTTTTAAAATATTGAGACCACCAGCTTTATCAGTATAAAATTATGATAAGGAGTATCTTGATGTCAAAGTTGTCTTTTAATCTATATAATCTAGATCTCGTAATCTAAACAGAATATAATAATCATCACAATTGAATCATTTGTTTGAGAAACTGCATATATCCATTTTACAAAATTTCGAGAAAACAACAAAAAACTGTTTTTGAACAAATTGGCAGCTATTTTTTCGGTTTCTTCGATACAGATCAATAGTTTTTGGCAAAACTCAACAACCTGTGGCACTTCCAGTGCGAAAACTGCAAGCAGTATTCCATAATTGCTCTTCAAAGGACGTGCACATATCCAGTTTCTCGAACAAACGGTTCAATTACTTTCATCACTTTTTAGAAAACCAAGAATGTATAAACTTAAGTGGAAAGCATTTTTGACAAACTGCATTCTATTTAAATTACTATTTGGGTCTGCTTACTATCATCGGGTTATAGTAAAAGAGTAGAAAATTGGATTACCTGATAACTTTCCCTCAAAACCACAAATGCTCATTATTGATAAAATTTATTCGTTTAGCGATAATTCAAACTACATACAAAATTAGCTTAAATCCTATTCACGGTTGCGTATGAGAGCTAGTGGTAGATTGAAGTGGATTACGCCGGAAACTAACTTTTCTGAAGAAGAACTCGTCATCTTCCAACTCACACACTAATTTGTTTCTAGAAAGTCGACTATGAATCGCTTACACTGATTTGTCAACAACTAGTCGTGCAAAATGTTTTAAAACTCACTATTCGACCTATCGGTTTTTGGATTTTTATAAATTTGTGGGGGCTGGCTGTTGGAATAATAATTCAAGGATTTAATTATGTTCACGGAATTCTAATTGAACAAGAGTGCTGAATAATATTAATAAAAAAAATCAAGATAAATAAACGGAATTGAAAAACGCTCACTTTTATGAACATTGAAATTTCTCTGCCTCCCTTTAATATAATATATACATCCCTAGGATTTGAAAAGTAATTGGCAGTGAAATCAGTTTTCGACATATATGATTTTGAATAACTGAAAATGTTTGAAGACAAAAGAGTTGTCTCCCATATTCATCCTATCATAACGTAATGAATGAAAGACCAATGGGCTAGAGATGTGCGATGGGCGACGGTGTTTGTCGTCATTTTACTCAGTGGCGGCGGCGGCGGCGTTTATCCGAATTTTCTCGGGAAACTTGTCAGAATATTCAAGAGAATTTCTTCCGAAATTTTTCGGAAAATCCTTCAAAATTTCAGATATTCTTAGGAAAATTCTTCAAAATTTTCTCATTATTTTTCGAAGATTCTTCGGAAAAATTCTTCAGAAATTTTTCGGTATTTCTTTGATAGTACCCTGAAATTTTTGAGAAATACTCCCCAGAGTTTCTAAGGGAAGTTCTCTCAAATTTTCTTATAAATTTCTCCAAAATGTCCATGAAAAAAATACTAAATATTTTCTTCTGAAAATTCTACGATATTTCGTCGTAGAACATCTCTTCGGAACATTCATCGCAATTAACTCGAAAAAGTCCTAAGAATTTTAACTTAAAACTTAAAAAAAGTTGCATTTGCGTTCATCAAAAATCTAAATTGCACTGCATATTAAACTTTATCAGATTATTGTCGACAAATGTTATATTGAATGTGTCATATACGATAATTTTTACCATAGTGAAAATCAATCGTAATTGTGTGAATAAAAACTCATAATGACTTATATTCCTTGCAATATCCTATATCAGTGCGAATGAATGTTTCCGTGAATCGTAATACAATCGAAACCACTTCAGTCCAAATGGCTTGCAGAAGTTTCAAGCTGTTTGTAAAGATATAAATTGGGTAGTTTATCTTGGACAAAAATCCGAGTCAGTTCAAGATGTACAGCATGGTGCAGTGGTAGAGTATCCGCCTGCAGATCTAAAGATCGCATGTTCGAGACTTGGTGCTGGTAGGAATTTTTTTTCCTTATGTTTTAATGTTTAATCGTAATACTGTTCGTATGATGTCGTAAAAAAATGTGAAATAAAACTCGTAAGTACCTATATCGCCTCCGCTTTGGTACGTATATAGCCAATCTGTGCATTATATACGATTTAGTTGGTTCCTATATAATAACCTATATCAAGAGTTATAGGTACCAAAATGTTGACTGGGAAATACATCCTTTAGAATTTTTTTCTCGAAAAAATTTACGAATTTCCCCCGAAAGTTGTTCGAAACTCCTCTAAAAAATTTAAGATGTTTCTAGTAGTTTGTAGCACTGACGGTCGAGTGCACGATCTTTCTCCTCTTCCTCATTGCACAAGTCTGTGAGGATCTTTACTTCCTCGGCATTTCAAATGGGGTACAAATGAGGCTCAAACAGCCTACATCGTCCTTTGTCCCATCATTCGGGAAAGACGCTTGCTTGGAAACTCATCTGAATCATCCGAAAACATACAGACGCTGTTCAAGTCCTGAAGATGTCCAGCAAAAACATGTGGACACAGCGAACCCCCACCCCCTCCCACACCAATTTTCTGGCTACGCCACTGACATGGTCTAACCAAAATGAAAAAACCGACTACAAAGCTCAAACGTCTATAGTGAGGATATTTTGAATAATCTGGAGCAAACAAAGACATTTTTTACCTCAAATAAATATATCGATGATTTGTGCTTAGTTTTGACTGCTATTTCGGTTTCTTTGAGACTTCCGGAATCGGCCACAAGGAGCCAAGAAAAAGTCTCAAAATATTAGGTACAGTATGCAAAAAAAGTTTATCCACCCCCAGTAAAAAAATAGATTTCTTTCCAAAAACCCAGCAGAAAATTAAAATACGGTTAATTTTTGGTCAATTTATAATTATTCATGTAAAAATAAAGCCAATTTACGCGAATTCAAAACAAAAAACAAATTTTCTTGCATTAGAGACATGATGTTGAAAAAAAGGGAAAAATAACGCAAAAAAAGTATATCCACCCCTCTGACTCACATAGTTTTAGTACTTCCTGTGACCACCTTTAGCTTCAATAACTTCTCGGCATCGTCGTGGCATCGAATCAACGAGCTTAGCAGTTGTTTCCGGGGTGATTTTGTCCCATTCAGTAGATATTACCTGCCGCAATTGCTGGAGGCTTGTTGGTTTTTGCTCCTGGACCTTAATTTTCAAAATTGACCAGAGATGCTCGATCGGATTGAGGCAGGGAGACTGTGGTGGCCACTCCATAAACTTGATACGCTTTTCCTTGAACCACTGCGAAACCACTTTTGAGGTATGCTTCGGATCTCCGTCTTGTTGGAACGTATATCTGCGCCCCAACTTCAGCTTTTGTGCAGAAGCTGATAGTTTCCGCTTCAAAATATCCAAATAAACCTCCTTGGTCATAATGCCATCAATGAACTCAAGTTCTCCAACGCCAGATGTAGCCATAGATCCCCACACCATGACTCTACCTGCAGGGAAAAAATCAAGTCAGGCTCAGTTGGTTCAAAAATCAATGTTGGTAAAGTGATTCACCATCGCCATGCTTGACTGTAGGCCGCAAACACTCCTTCTTTAAACTTTTACCGGTTCGTCGCCTCTTTCTGGTTATTCCATCAGACCCAAATAGCATCACTTTCGTCTCGTCTGACCAAATCACCTTATTCCAGTCATCACTGGTCCAAGAAATGTGATCCTGGGCCCACTTCAATTTTTTTATATTTTTTGCGGACAACCATGGCTTTATAAGTGCTACTCTACCCTTAAGACCTGTCTTATGAAGGCGATTTCGTACAGATTGTGACGTCAGTTGAATGGAAAACTCGCTTTCAATCTGTTTCGCAATTTTTGGAGCTGATAGTCCCCGATCCAGTTCTGCCTTCTTCACGATAATTCTATCAATCCGACCAGTTGTTTTTGAAGGATGCCCCGATCGCTTAGCTGGTGAGACAGAACCACGCTTTTTATACATCTGTACAATCCTAGCAACCGTGTCCTTCTGAAGCTGGACAATATCGGCAATATCATGATGTTCAACAATCAAATTTCGGATGCTGATAGAAATTTGTGCTTTTTTGAGCATTTTGCAACAAATAACTTCCAATTTTAAATATAAAACTGAGATTTCAAGCACGAAAACTTCAAGAGCACTAAATGACAGCTAGACACAATGTTTACATTCGATAAATTATGGAATACACGCACTAAAACTTTGTAAATCGTAATGTCTGTTTGGGGGTGGATAAACTTTTTTTGCGTAATTGTTTACCCTTTTTCATTATTCATCATATAAAATCTCAAGAAAAGATATAAATGCTGTATTTTCATTGGTAACGTGATAAATAAACACAAATTGATGAATCATGGAAGAACACTCATCAAAATAAACTGATTTTCTACAAAAAAAAAACAAAAAATATGCAAATTGGTAGGGGGCTTCCGATGGCGTTTCCAATGTCTTCAAAGCATTTTATTGACACAACAAAATCGTACAACAATGCCTCTGACAGACCTATTTTAAATATGAAATTTTCTTGATCTGAAATTCGATAGCGCATTTCGCTCATCGACCAATCCACTTCAAAATTGGACTTTCTTGTCCCAATCATCTGCAATTTGTCTATGATTTATAACGATTTTTCAATTTTTCCTTCCCTGTGACCCGAGCAGCAAACTTGATTGTAACTGAATCTGGTCACAAACCAGTTCATTCGTTTTTGTTGAATATTTTGGCTGTGTATATGCACAGCACATGTTTCGAAATGGTCAAATTGATATGAAATTGATAAGAGAAAAAGAATCACCGTGTCTTGGATTGACTCGAACCCTCAATCTCCTACTCTCTGGGTAGGCTTGTTAACCCCTACACAGAACCTGAGTACCAACCTCCACCGCGGTTAGCTCTTTTTTTGCAAATTGATGCTTGATTTGCCCAATCATCACATGTGCTTTACTGTTGTATATCCACAGTCAAGCTAGACAACATTGCTTATTATCGAGAACATCACAGATCACGTAAAAGTAAAAAGTTAACAAACGCGTTGAAAAAGAGAAACTTAAGAGCACTAAACAGTGTTATCACATAGACAGTTTACTCAGCCGAATCTAATTCCTAACCTTTAGGAAAGGAACAAAAATGCTCAAATGTAAATGCTAAAATCTGGAGAGTTGATTCCTTTCTGGAAAAATTATAACAACAGGACTTCACATTTGTGGAGGTGTTTCACCTGACGTGCAGTTTGGTTTCACTGTCAGTGATTGAAATTTCAACAGTATCAGAGACTGTGCTTGACTGACAGACTAGTATCCAATATCAGTGCAGAGTTGATAGCTAGTGATAGATGAAGGGAGTCACATATCAGCCTACGCTGATGATATTGTTAGACTCTGAGCAAATTCAAAAGCAATCAGTCGCGCGTATGACTTACTGCGATTCTTGCCTCAGTTGTGTTGTCGATTTTGTCACTCTCCGATTTTGTCTATCTCCGATTTTGTCACGTTTTCGACCCGATTTTATGATGTTTTCGACCCGATTTTGTCCCCCATTTTTGTTTTAGTCGTTCTTTTTATTTTTGAAAATAATACCACAAACAACAATGATTTTCATGAAATAACTTTCACTGCCTCTGGTTTATTATGAATCATTTCTGATTACCTATCAAGAATTCTGTAATTCTTTTCGACAAAAATATACAAGTTTCGTTCACGTATTTTGCCTTTCCAAGGTATATTTGTGAAAGAAATAAAAAAAACACCACTTATCATAATTGTATCAATCACAAAACGAGAACCTCTTGGGCACATCATGGTTGTCGTGATATGACCCCTGTCTTTTAATGGAGTGAATGGTTTGCAGATGAATCATCATCACTATGCCAATTTGTTGCTATAGCAGACATTCTATCTGTCACTATTACTCTATTCGAGAACCAAAATACTTGCCTTACTTAATACCAACATTATTTAATTTTCGCACGACTGCTATTACGACAGACTATGAAGAATTGTTAGGATTTAAGGCTAGACCAATTCGTCCTTTCATTAGACTTGGAAGAACCTAATCATGTTCAGCTCATAACGGGATCAATTTCCCCCTATATGAGGATCAAGTCTCCCGCAAGTTTTGAAAATGCCAAATTTTCTATCTTTCAGCAAAATCGATTTTTTGGTAACTTTCATGAACACATTATTGCTTCCAATGACGTTTTTGAATAGCTAATTAAATTCTTTATCAAGTCCATCAATAAGCGTGCAAATCTGTGCATGTTACATCGAGAAATATGCTAAACAAAAAGTGGGGATCATGTGTGTCCTACATGTGTGGCTACAGCTCTTCGATGAACCTACGCCGAATGGAGTATCCTTCTCCACCGGACTCGATCCTGGGCCAATCGCTTCCAGTCGCCCTAAACATTGAGCGCCCTCAGGTCCTCTTCAACTGCAAAACCGTGACCAGCCCACCGTAGTCTGCCGTGTTGTATAAGCTTAGTAATATCCAGCCCTTTACACACCTGGTACAATTCGTGATTCATGCGACGCCGCCAGATATCGTTCTCCTGTTTACCGCCGAGTATTGTCCGCAGCACCTTACGCTCAAACACTCCGAGAGCTCTCCGATCAGCCTCCTTGAACGTCCATGTCTCATGGCCGTATAAAGCCACCGGAAGAATCAGAGTAGTATACAGCGCGAGTTTTCGTTTGCAGACTACGGGACTTAAGCTGGTTACGAAGTCCGTAATAAGCCCTATTTGCAGCTGAAATACGCCTTTTCACCTCGCGGGTAACATCATTATCGCACGTCACTAATGTTCCAAGATACACAAATTCTTCTACCACTTCAAATTTTTCACCATCCAGCACTATTTCGCTACCACTACCACTAATGAACCCACGTTGATTGCCAGCAACCATGTACTTCGTTTTGCTGGTATTGATCGTGAGTCCAATCCTCGCTGTCTCCCTCTTAAAAGGCACAAAAGCCTCTTCCACGGCATGGCGATCAATTCCGATAATATCGATATCGTCCGCTAATCCCAGGAGCATATGCGATTTTGTGATAATGGTACCGCATCTTTGCACACCAGCTCTCCTAATCGCTCCCTCGAGCGCTATATTGAACAGTAGATTCAAGAGTGCATCACCCTGCTTCAATACATCTAAGGTAACAAATGACGTCGATATTTCATCCGCAACCCTTACACTTGATTTCGATCCGTCCAACGTTATACGAATCAGCCGTATCAGTTTCGCCGGAAAACCATGTTCAAGCTTAATTTGCCGTTTGCCGTTTCACTGAATCGTACGCCGCCTTGAAATCAATAAACAGATGATGTGTCTGCAAGTTGTACTCTCGTAATTTATCAAGCATTTGTCTCAGGGTAAACATTGATCGGCCCTCACGAAAACCTGCTTGGTATTCACCGACGAAGGACTCTTCAAGCGGTCTCAATCTGTTGAACAGAATACGGGACATAATTTTGTACGCCGAATTAAGGAGGGGTTTTCCTCGATAATTGGCGCACTCCAGTTTGTACCCTTTCTCAAATAGAAGGCAAATTAGGCCGTCCAACCAGCTAGCAGGCATTTCCTCGTCTTCCCATATTTTCGACATAATATGGTGCAGAACTTCATAAAGCTGCTCACTGCCGTGTTTGAGAAGTTCGGCCGGGAGCTGGTCCTTCCCCGCAGCCTTATTGTTTTTCAGATCTTTAACAGCTTTTTAACCATCTAGTGTGGGTGACTCCACAGCTTGTCCATCGTCGCTAATATTTATTCTGTTCACCGATGCACCGTCACTTCCTCCATTCAACAAAGTCTGGAAGTGTTGCTTCCACCTGGCAACCACTTCAGTTTTGTCTGTCAGCAAATTCCCTTGTTGGTCGTTGCACATGACGGGAGATGGCGCTGTCTTTCTTCGCACGCCATTGACAGACTCATAAATCCTCCGCATATCGTTCTGCTCCATTTTTTCCTGCGCCTCACTAATAACTTGTTCTTCGTACTCTTTTTTCTTCCTGCGGTGGGTTCGTTTTTCGGCTGCTCTTACTTCCTTGTACCTTGATTTCTATTCGATCGGGTACCCGACACCAACGTCCAGCTTCTGGCAACGTTCTTCTCGTCTGTCACTCTCTGACACTCCACATCGAACCAACCCGTCCTTGGTCGCCTCTGTGCAGTGCCTACCACTTCTCGTGCTGTTGTGCTCACAGCTCCATGGATCGACTCCCATAGATCGTTGATGTTGTCGCTAACGTTGATTGCACTTATCCGTTCGTCGAGCTTCTGGCGGTACTCAGCCGATACTCCTTCCGCCGACAATCGCTGGATATTGTAACGCATCGTTCGCTGTGATCTTTCGTTCGATACAGTTGACAACCGTGATCGAATTTTCCTGACAACGAGGTAGTGATCAGAGTCAATTGGCATCTTATGTTGTATTATATACGATTTTGTGTTGACTGGGATACGCCCCACCTGGCCAAACGCCTTGTTTGGTATCAGTTGATACCTTTAAATATCAGTAAGAACATAATACTATGCGAACATGTTTAGTTTTATATTACATAATGGAAATAAAAATACTCAGATGGGCAACAAAATAATGAGGCACTGCGACAAGAGAGGTTAATATATGTGTATTTATGTCTATGTATTCAATCCAACTCCCACTGACCAGTGGTTTTATGGAAGAAGGCTGTTAGTAGTATAGTCAGATTTAGTCTGGGAGTTAGAAGGCGTTTTCTCTACTGCAGCTCTATTGACCCATTTCAAAGTGCTTGATTCCTTACAACCAGTCCAAGGTCACTTATATTTAAAATAAGCCCTGCATATTTATGCTACTATTATCAATAATGGATCTAAAAACAAACTTTCGGATTTAATTATTTAAATCAAATTGAAACAAGCTCATGAAGAGGTATGAAACGACTTTGTAGTGATGCTTATTAAAGTAAGGCTGCCCAGCATTTATTGAAATCTATTTTTTATTACTTTTCAAAAAAGTTATATTACGTGTTCTCTGTAATATTTTCATATGGTAACTCACATGCAAAGTATTTAACTATCATTTGACTATTAATTGAAACAAAATTTGCAAAACTGCGTTGATAAGTAATAAGTTGTTTAAGTATAGCTTCTAGGGGGTTTGGCATATTACACCACCTAATCCTACACTTTCATGGCGCGTAGCGGAAGAGGGCCTTAATACTATTTACCAAGTTCAATTGTTTACCAGATATTTTTTATTGCCAAAATCACAGACAGTCCGAGAGGAAAAAACTTTCAAATGAAATTATTTCTCCAGGTCATCGTTCCTCATACTCGCCCCTTCTTATGGCATCTCTTCTGCTGTTTTATCACAGAAGAAGATCATTTAGAGCAGTGAATTACCGGTTCCGATGGAGAAGGTATAAATGTAGCAGCAAGGGCTCCCAGATCAGCAGAAATAAAGTGCAGTTGATTCTGTTTTACCTCTTTTATAAATTGCAATAGAATCGATACACTTTCCAAAGTGCCGTGGCGAACCTCCCATCGCAAGAGCCCGTGTGTGGGTGGGTTCGGTCGGCAAGAAAGCCACTGAGTTATGAAGCAATGATGGGAGAGAGTGGTGGCACCTTGTTATGGAGCCTAGCAGTTTTCGGAAATTGGTTTCGAAGTGGGTTGTACTATTTTACTTCACCTCCTGGTAGCAATAGAAAGAGTTCGTTATTTTGGTTGATATCCATTTCTCCAAAATTGGTTTGCTTTGGCACCCAGAAGCAGAAAAACGGAAATGGCAGACGGCCAACGACGTTGACGACAGGGCCCCAACGACAGAGAGGTCGTTTTTTGCAACTTTGCAATGTTGTACAAACATTGGTGTCGAAATTGGAAAGAAAACAGAACTGATGCTCGGAAGTCATTCGATGTGATTGCGTGTTTTCGTTTTAATCAGTATGGACTGGCTGCTTGCACCGGTAGCTCCGAAACGGAATCGAGAAGAGTTGGAATTCTATCCAATTAAGTAGCTACTGTTGGAGAGAAGAATCGAATTTTATCGAGGAAATGGAACGATGCAAAAAATCGATAGAATTCTTCTTAGTAAGGGTCAGGGTATTTGAACGTCAAGCTGATGTGACTAGAATTATTATTGTGTTTAAATTCATTGTGAATGAAAACTGGAAGTCTCCAGTTAGTCTTGCCAGCAAAGGCGTTGGAACGCCAATCCGGAGATGGATTGATTTTCGGTTCGGTCTAGGATGTTTTCAGGAGGGAAATAATCGCGACTCCCAAAAACTTTCCCAAAATAAAATTCCTGAATAAAAAAAATTAAAAAAAAAACTTGATCAAAAATCTGGCGACTGTTTGCTAAAATGAAATTGTAGTATTTTTTGATTTTTATTTAAAATTTATAAAAGTGTTAGAGCTGCTAAAATGTGTCGTTTGGGAAAGTAGTATTCAATAAGTTAAAGAACCGGTTGAGCGAATGAAAATGTATGACGGTAAAGATCAATTCGCAGTAGATTATCCTGTCGGCGATTGTCTGAATTTTGGTCGGCGGCGGCGTTTTCGGCATCATGCCGAAAGTTGGTTTGGCCGGTGGCGGCGTGAATCGGCTTATCATTTTTTTACGTTTGTTTTTTTAAATATTTTTTTCGGGATTTTTTCAAGACATAAACGTGAAAATCTTTAGAATTCCGCCGGAAAAATCTGATGAACTTCCCCAGAAAGTTCTTCGAAAATATTCATTTGAGAACTATTTTTGGATTTTCGTTTACTTTGAAGTTTCGAGAATTCTTTGGAATTTCCAAGAAAAAGTCATTGGAATTCCCACCCAAGGATTATTGAACGGTTATTAGATCGAAGACGGTTTGGCCGGACATTTAATTTTTCCTAAGTGACATACGGCCGTACTGGTAGTTTGCCCACAAAGCTTTTCGCCCTGAAGGCTGATTTACAGTTCGGAAAACGTGTCCCTGGATTTGGTCTTCCATGTAATTTAAATGGGAGCGGATACGCGTTTTTCCCTTTCTTGTATACAAAGTCTACGTAAAGGCTATATGTTCGCTCCAAAAACGAACTTTTTATAGGAGGCCCGGAAACCCATAGTGTTATATACCGATCGACTCGACGAATTGAAGTGGTGTTTGTGTGTGTATGTGTGTGCGCAAACGAATCTCACTAATTTTTCAGGCACTTATCCTAACCGAGTTGCATTCGACGCGAAATCCTGTCCCATTGTTTCGTATTCAAAATTGGCCGAATCGGACTATGGAATTCGGAGCTATGGCCAAAATACTTTTTTTTCATACCAAAAGTGCGTAGAAATTACTCAAAACATCACCGCCAGGTGGATTATTCAGTTTTATTTTTTATTTTGGAACTAAAGAAGAAGTCCACAGGAAAAAATATTTTCCCAAAGTGTAAACCCAATCGCGGGAAAAGTGTACGGTTAAAGATCTCATGTGTAGAGATTCAAATCCCGCGGGGAAATAATTCCGTTTTAATTTATTCCGCACGGAAAATGCGTAATCTCGGACGGAAATTTATTATGGGAAGAACCTAGTGAAGTGGATAGTGAAAAGTGAGAAATGTGATAAGTGTGAAGAGCAAACTGAGTAATGAGAAGCGAGAAATGAAAAATGATTTAATATGCAGTGAGCAATGAGTATTAAGAAATGAACAGTGAGAATAAGAAGTAAGAAGTATAAAATGAGAAGTGAGAGTTGAGTAGTGAGAAGTGAGACATGAGTAGTGAGAATGAGACGCGAGAAGTCAAAAATGAGAAGTTTGAACGAAAGATAGTGCATAGTGAGACAGCCACCTCTCTCTCTCACTCACTCTCTCTCTCATTTATGCTTTCTCACCCACGTTTTCTCACTTACTCACTCTCTCTCACTCACTCGGTTACTTACTCACTCGCTCTAACTCATTCTCACTCACTCACTCAATCTCACACACACTCATTATCACTTACTCACTCAATCTCACCCATTCTTTCACTCTCACTCACTCACATTCATTAACTCTGACTCACTCACTCAATCACTCTCACTCACTCACTCACTTTTTCTCACTCACTCACTCTTTCTCACTCACTCACTCTTTCTCACTCACTCACTCTTACTGACTCTCTCTTACTTAGTCTCTCTCTCTCATTCACGCACTCTTACTCACTCACTCAATCTCACTCACACACATTCATTCTTACTCACTCACTCAATCAAACACACATATTCATTCTCACTTACTCACTAATTCTCATTCACTCACTCACTTTCCCTCAATAAATCGTTCACTTACTCTCACTCTCACTTTGTTTTACTTACTCACTCTCACTTACTCATTTTCACTCACTCATTTCCTCTTTTTCTCCCACTAAATCATTCTCCCACTTACTCTCTCCCTTTCTCTCGCTATATCTCCCTTTTTTCGTTATCTTTCCCTCTTGTCACTCGTATGTGTGTTTATATAAAGAAATCCGAACCAAAACCCTGAAGTGATTTTCAAAACCTGGAGCAAAATCCTGAATCATAAACCCAATCACGAAAAAAGGTTCTGACAGTGGAGACTTTTCGGCGGAAAACATTCCCTGGCAAAACCCGGAGCAAAATCCTGTAACAAATCCCACGGACATATTTTCCCAACTGCAAACCAGTCTTAACAGATTGCTTGGCTGAAATGGTCGTTTGGCCGAATAGGTTATGAGGCTGAATATGCGTTTGGTCAAAATGATCGTTTGACAGAAAGGGTCATTTGACCGAAAATGTCATTTGGCCAAGAATGTCCACCCATTTGGCCAAAAATGTCCACCCATTTGGCCAAATGACATTTATAGCCAA